>NW_012114755.1:6903545-6903906 GCF_000951035.1 Colobus angolensis palliatus
TTTAAACCAACAAAGATCAAAAGAGACAAAGAAGGCCATTACACAATGGTGAAGGGATCAATTCAACAAGAAGAGCTAACTATCCTAAATATATATACACACAATATAGGAGCACCCAGATTCATAAAGCAAATCCTTAGAGACCTACAAAGAGACTTAGACTCCCACACAATAATAATGGGAGACCTTAACACCCTACTGTCAACATTAGACAGATTAAGGAGACAGACAGTTAACAAGCATATCCAGGAATGGAACTCAGCTCTGCACCAAATGGACCTAACAGACATCTACAGAACTCTCCACCCCAAGTCAACAGAATATACATTCTTCTCAGCACCACATCGCACTTATTCCAAAA
>NW_012114755.1:6905567-6912686 GCF_000951035.1 Colobus angolensis palliatus
GAGAGGATGTGGAGAAATAGGAACACTTTTACACTGTTGGTGGGACTGTAAACTAGTTCAACCATTGTGGAAGACAGTGTGACAATTCCTCAAGGGTCTAGAACTAGAAATACCATTTGACCCAGCCGTCCCATTACTGGGTATATACCCAAAGGATTATAAATCATGCTGCTATAAAGACACATGAACATGTATGTTTATTGCAGCACTATTCACAATAGCAAAGACTTGGAACCAACCCAAATGTCCATCAATGATAGATTGGATTAAGAAAATGTGGCACATATACACCATGGAATACTATGCAGCCATAAAAAATGATGAGTTTGTGTCCTTTTAGGGACATAGACGAAGCTGGAAACCATCATTCTGAGCAAACTATCACAAGGACAGAAAATCAAACACCGAATGTTCTCACTCACAGTTGGGATTGAGCAATGAGAACACTTGGACACAGGATGGGGAACATCACATACCAGGGCATGTTATGGGGTCATCGGAGGGGAGAGGGGGAAAGATAGCATTAGGAGATATACCTAATGTAAATGACGAGTTAATGAGTGCAGCATACCAACATGGCACATGTATACATATGTAACAAACTGGCACGTTGTGCACATGTACCGTAGAACTTAAAGTATTAAAAAAAATCAATTTGTCAATATAAAGTTTGCATATATCTACAGTCCTCACATTATTGTAAAGCAGTTCATACTGAACTTTATTTTTTTAACTGAGCATGCTGTAAGAAAACAGAAAGTGCTAGTTTTCATTGTTGGATGATTAAAATAATTAAAAATTATAAAATATAGGTATATATTATATTCAAGTACAGGGCAAAAAAAAGTTTAAAATGGTAGGGAAGAGGTGGAGTCACTGTAAAGAAGTAGGTAGCAGAAGAGAAATCTTTGTTGTGATGGAATAGTTGTGTTATCTTCAATACAGTTGTTGTTATATAAATCTCCACATATGAGAACAGTGACACAGAACCATACACATAGTTTATACCAATGTTAATTCCCTGGATTTGATATAGGACTATATTTATAGAAGATTTAATTAATGAAGCAACTTGGGTGAAGGGTACACAGAATTTCTTTATACTATTTCTACAGGTTTTTGTGAATCTATAATAATTTCAAAATAAAAATGCTAAAAACTTTTTTTTTTTGAGGCAAGGTCTCACTCTGTCACTCAGACAGGATGGCGGGCAAGTAGCTCAATCAGAGCTCACTGCAGCCTCAAATTCCTGGGTTTGAGCTAGCCTCCTGTCTCAGCCTCCTGAGTAGCTAGGGCTACAGGTGAATACCACCACATTCAGCTATTTTAAAAATTATTTTGTAGAGACAAGGTCTTGTTGCCCTGACTAGTCTTGAACACTTGGCCTCAAGCAATCCTCTTGACTTGTCCTCCTGAAATACTGGGATTATAGGCATGAGCCACTGTGCCCAACCAAAAAACAAACAAAAAAACCTTTCAATCTATGAACTTTAGTTTCAGAATCTATGAAAATTAGTTTAGAAAACTAGGATATGGTAATACATATATAACTCTCTATATAAAATTCATATAGATTTTTTTCCCAAACCTGGAATGTTAATAAACATTTTTTTCTTTACAAATAAAGAATTATTTCTTGATTTGTGGTTCCAGATTGATGTTTATTAAACAGGGTTATATGTTCTTTTAAACAGAACTTCTTTTTTCTTTCCTAAGAACATAATAAACATGCTTGAGATTCTGCATATTCTTGTAAATAAAATGTACTAACAGCTTTATGAGTTAATTAGGACATGGATTTCAGATATATTATAAATAGCATCAGAGTTACAGCCACAGATTCTAGACTTGAATCCACTCATGTTACATTCCATCCCCATTATTTAAAAACTAGAGCTTTGAGTTATAAGTAATTATTTTGTTTATTTTAATTATTTTAAAATATTGATCAGCATATACATTTATTTGAATTCTGAATTTTTTATTTTTTAAATTGATACACAATATTTTATATATTTATGGGATATTCTGTTACATGCATAGAATATTTAATGATCAACTCAGGATATTTGAGGTGAAAATTACTCAAATTATTTTTTGATTCTATATGTTGGATACTATGCAAGTCCTCTTTTTTAGCTACTTAATTTACTTTTTTTTTTTTTTTTTTTTTTTTGAGACGAGTCTCGCTGTGTCGCCCAGGCTGGAGTGCAGTGGCCGGATCTCAGCTCACTGCTATCTCAGCCTCCCAAGTAGCTGAGATTACAGGTGTGTGCTGCCACACCTTTTTTTTTTTTTTTTTTTTAGTAGAGATGGGGTTTCACCTTGTTTCACAGGCTGGTCTTGAGCTCCTGAGCTCAAGCAATTCGCCCACAACAACCTCCCAAAGTGCTGGAATTACAGGTGTGAGCCACTGTGCCCGTCTTTTAGCTGCTTTGAAATACACAATACATTGCTGTTAAATATAGACACCCTACTCTGCTGTCAAATGATAAAACATATACCTTTTGTTGTGCTGTATGTTTTTACCCATTAACCTTCCTCTAGTTATCCCTCTTCTTTCACTCACTCACCCTTCCCAGCCTCTATTACTCATCATTCCACTCTCTATCTTTATGAGATCAAATTTTTAGCTCCAATATATGAGTGGGAACATGAAGTATTTGTCTTTATGTGCCTAGGTTATTTTCCTTAAAACAATGACTTCCAGTTCCATTTATGTTGCTGCAAATGACATGAATTCATTTTTTAAATGGCCAAATAGTATTTCATTGTGTGTGTGTGTGTGTGTGTGTATGTATATGATTTCTTGACTCAATCATCTGTTGATAGAACCCTAGTTTCCTTATTTTTGTTATTGTGAATAATTCTGTGATAAACATTGTAGTATATTTCCTATATTTTAGATAGACATTGAGTAGTGTGATTGCTGGATCACTTGTAGTTCTGTTTTTAGTTTTTGAGAAATCATCATTCTGTTTTCCATAGTGGTTGTACTAATTTAAACTCCCACCCACAGTGTATAAGAGTTTCTATTTCTCCATGTCCTTTCCAGCAATGGCTATGTTTTGTTTTTATAATGTTCGCCATTCTAACTGGAATACTGTATTATCTCATTGTTTTGATTTACATTTCACTAATAATTAGTGATGTTGAGCATTTTTCATATACCTGTTGGCCATTTTCATGCCTTCTTTGTGTAGTCATGTCCTTTGACTACTTTTTAATGAAATTACTCTTTACTGTTGGGTTGAGTTCCTCATATATTCTGAATACTAGTCCTTTGTCAGATATATAGTTTTTAAATATTTTCTCCCATTCAACAGTTTGTCTCTTCACTCTTTCCTCTGGAAACAGATTTTTTTTTTTTTTAAGTTTATTGTAGTTTCATTTGTCTATTTTTGTTTTAGTTGTCTGTGCTTTTAAGGTCTTAGCCATAACATATTTGCCTAGACTAATGTCCTGAAGTGTTTGCCCTATGTTTTCCTCTGGTATTTTTATAGTTTTGAGTCTTATGTTTAAGTCTGTAATCCATCTTGAGTTGACTTTTGTGTGTGATGAGATATAGGGATTCAGTTTATTTCTTCTGCATACGGATATCCAATTTCCCCAGAACTATTTACTGAAGAAAATGTCCATTTTCAAGTACATGTTCTTGGAGACTTGCTAAAAACTGGTTGACTATAAATATGTGAATATGTTTATGAGTTCTTTATTCTCTTCTATGTATCTGTGTGTCTATTTTTATACCAATATCATGCTGTTTTGGTTACTACAGACTTACATTTGGAAATTATGTAGTGTGATGCCTCCAGTTTTGTTCTTTTTGATCAGAATTTTATTTTTGGCTATTCTGGTTCCTTGGTTCTATATGACTTTTAGGATTGTGTCCTTTTAAATTGCTGATTTTCTTTAGTAGTACCATTTAAATCTTTTCTTCATTTGAGTATTGGATTTACTAATGAGCTTTGTATTTTTCAATGTTTTAATTATGGTAATTGGCATTCTTCCACTTCCAGGTTTAGCCTAAACGTCTGCAGTAAATGACAACAACAACAACAAAACAATGAAAATCAGACTATTTTCTTGGGGAAAATGCTCAAGGGGGTCCTAAACCTGGAAGTGAAAGGTCATGTTGTCTAGTGGTCACAAATTCCTTCAGCATTTGCTTGTCTAGGAAATATTTTATTTCTCCTTCATTTATAAAGGATAGTTTTATGGGATATAGTACCTTTCACTGATATTTTCTTATTCTTTATGAAATTTGAATATGTCATCAGTTTTCTTTTGGCCTGTAAGGTTTCTGCTGAAATATTCACTTAGTCTGTTGGAATTTTCTTTATAGGTGACTAGATAATTTTATTTTGCTGTTTTTAGAATTTTCTTTTTGTCATTCACTTGAAACGTTTTGACTATAACGGGGGATGGAGAAGATCTTTTTGCATTGTATCATTTTAGGGATTGCTGGGCTTCCTGTCTCTGGATGTCTATATCTTTTGCTAGAGGTGAGAAGTTTTCATCTATTATTTCATTAAATAGGTTTTTGAAAGTTTTTATTCTCTTATCACCTTCTAAGATATCGACAACACATATATTTGGTCACTTTATGGTGTCACAAGTATCACAAAGGCTTTGTACGTTTGTTTAAAGATCTTTCTTCCTCACTTTTTTACTTTTATCTGACTGGATTATTTCAAAAGACCTGTCTCCAACTTCTGAAATTTTCTCTTTTGCTTGATCTAGTCTATTGTTGAAGCTTTTGAATGTATTTTGTATTTTAATCAATGAGTTCTTCAGTCCTAGAATTTCTGTTTGGTTCTTTTTTATAATACCTATCTCTTTTGTACATTTTTCATTAATACCCTGAATTGTTTTTCTGGGTTTTTTTTTTTTTTTGTATTGTTTTTCAATAGTCTCTTATATCTCTTCAAGCTTCTTTAAAATCAATAATTCAAATTTTATTTTTTGTATTTCATGGATTTCTTTGTGGTTGGAATCTCTTTCCAGAGAATTATTGTGTTCCTTTGGAGGTATTTTATCTCTTTGCTTTTTTTCTGTTTCTTGTGTCCTTATGTTGATATCTATGTATCCAGTGTATCAGTTGCTTCTTCCTTTTTCTTTTTTTTTTTTTTTAATTTGCTTTTGTAAAGAGGACATTTTTCCTGAGGATGAATCGATGGCATTGGGTAGGGATGGCACTTTGGCTTTGATTCTGAGTGCATGCAGTAGTGTAGTATCTATGTTTTCTTTGGACATAAACAATGTTAGTAGTATCTGAGATTTATTCAGTAGCTTGGGGTGTAGTTATTAGTGGAGTCTGTGGTACAGGTTTGCTGGGGACTGGGACACCAGGTACAGCAGTACTCAGGCCCAAGTGGTGGCAGCAATGAGCTAAGCATGCCTATTCTTAGGGGATGGAGAGCATACACTACACCAGTGTTAGTTAATCCAGGTGGACTCATTCTTGGACCTCCACATGGCTTACTTGTAATCCAGTAGTATCACCAGTGGGACTGGCGGGTAGGTGGGTTCTCAGAGCCCTGGCCAGCCAGTGTGGAACAGGCAATTGCAATGGCAGTGGTGGGATGAGCCTCTGAGTCCCAAGAAGCATTTACTGTCATTGGTAGTAGCTGCAATGGGCTGGACAGACCAGTCACCAGGCCCATAGTTGGCACATACAGGTAGGTCCTAGCTATGGTAGTAGCAGCCAGGTGAGTAGGCCCAACCTCAGGTCGCTGGGAGTAGTGTTGCTATTGATAATGGGCAAAGTTGAGCAATTCTCTGGCCTGTGGGTGCTGTGCTCTGGCATAGAGTGGAGACAAACAAAGTCAAGCCAGGCTGGCTAGTCCTCAGGCTCCCTGATTATGTGTATAGGCAACTGTCATGGTAGTCACAGGTTGGGTAATCACTAGGCCATGGGTGGAATGCTTGAATAGGGAGCAGCAGTGGCCGGCCTTGCCACTGGGGGAGGAGGGTGCCACTTTCAGTCTCTGCATCCTAGGACTGCAGGTAAAAAGCAAATGCGCCACTCATTCCTCAGCCCGAGGCCTGTAGCCCACAGTCTCTCTTGCCTGAGTTCTGGGGTCAGTAGTTGTAACTTCTCTTGCACATTAACCCCGGCACAGACAGGCTCCAGGACAGAGCACGCTCTGTTAGGGGCTGGGTTCTAGAATGGTGCCTCTCTCTTGCCTCAGTCTGAAAAGTGGCAGTCCACTACTGGGTTGTGCCTTGGCTTTGGGTGTGGTAGCTCATGGTTGTTCTTGCCTAAGTCCTGGGGCAGCAGTCCATGCTTCTCTTATACCTCATTCCCAACAATGCTAGGCTCCTGGACAGTGTGCAGTCTATTGTGGGAGTTCTAAAATGCCACCTTCCTGTAGCTACTGAGGACTCAGGAAATGTATGGGACCTAGCATGAGCTTCTCTGGCGCAGTGCCATCACACAACCTTCTGGAAGGTCATTATGTTAGTTTCAGGTCCTGCAAGGATCCAAGGGCTCTCCTGTGGCTAGAATTGCAGGACTCTGTGGTGAGTATGTAAATCACTGAGGGTCTCTCGCTTGCCTTTTCCCCATATTGGGAGGGTAGTCTCAGCAACAAGCCAATTCTGGCCAGTCTGGCTCAATTCCTACTCCCTTCTTGCTTTAGGTATTGCCTGTCACTCTCTGTTGAATTCCAGTGTTCCTTTTTGAATGATCTATTTGAAATGCAATTACCTACTTGCTTGCTATTTTGGTTCTTCTAGGGGAGGAAGTGAGTATGAAATGCCATGAGCCAGCCATCTTTTTTTTTTCTGTTTTTGAGACGGAGACTCGCTCTTTCGCCCAGGCTGGACAGCAGTGGCGCTATCTGGGCTCACTGCAAGCTCCGCCTCCCGGGTTCACTCCATTCTCCTGCCTCAGCTTCCTGAGTAGCTGGGACTACAGGCGCCTGCCACCACGCCCGACTAATTTTTTGTATTTTTAGTAGAGACGGGGTCTCACCGTGTTAGCCAGGATGGTCTCAATCTCCTGACCTCCTGAATCGACCGCCTCAGTCTTCCAGAGTGCTGGGATTACAGGCGTGAGCCACCGCGGTCAGCCATCTTAAATTAGTCAACTGGGTCCCAAATATTTTTAGAACT
>NW_012114755.1:6913151-6915246 GCF_000951035.1 Colobus angolensis palliatus
ATACACAGACACACACAGAGACATACAGAGAGATTGAAAAAGACAGAGACAAAGAGAAGGGTATTTATCTGCATTTGAGAAAAAGAGAAAACAAGCAAATATAGAAACATTTTAGGAACTGATGAATTTAAATATAGACTATAACGTTGGTCCTTGTAATATTCTTTCAAACTTTTATATGTTTGGGATTCCTCAAAATAAAAAGTTAGAGTAAATAAGAGGAAATAAATCAGACTGTTTAATTATTAAGACTGGTAATATATAGATCTTATCCAAGCTTAAATTAAGGGGCAAGAAATTGAAATCAGGCAGATCATATAACAAAATAGCAATTAAAAATATATATAATTGAGTTTTCACAGTTCAATAAAAGAATCATTTTCTAAAATATTTTATTTGCTTTCTGCTTTTGTTTCATTATGTTTAATAGTATTGCTATAAAAGGAACTTTTTCAGAATATTATAATTGTATTTATAATTCTAGCAATTACTAAGAGAGAAGTGTTGAATATTTATTAAAGAAATGACAATGTAAAGAGCTGCTAGCTAAACAACTACATTTTGGAATACTTGCTTATTTTATCATCAATACTATTTTTTAATTATTTGTACCCTTATATCAACTAAGTGGAAAAATATCACTTTCTTAACTCCAAAAACTTTCTATAAAATAAGTTATTTCTGTTTATTACTATAATTAGTTAAAATTGCTTTTCTTTGTGCTTAAAAAATGACATTTTGAACAAGTGATTTTCTAAATGGTTCACACCTATAGAGTCCTGTTTTAAGTTGATTATCTTAGCTGAATTTCAATTGTCCATTAATTTTTAGAAATATCATTGCTTCATATTAAAAAATAATTCCTTACAGATTTTCTCTCTAAATCATAATTTGACTAAAAATCCCTGAAAGATGTATCACATCAATAAGTAATAGCATATTCAGTTATATTCTATTGAAGAACATCTTATGCCAAATAATACCACTACTATTACTACTTTTTTTTTTTTGTTTTTTGGAGTCTCGCTCTGTCGCCCAGGCAGGAGTACAGTGGTGTGATCTTGGCTCACTGCAGGCTCCGCCTCCCGGGTTCAAACAATTCTTCTGCCTCAACCTTCCAAGTATCTGGGGCTACAGGTGCGCACCACCATGCCTGGCTAATGTTTGTGTTTTTAGCAGAGATGGGGTTTCAACATATCAGCCAGGCTAGTTTTAAACTCCTGACCTCGTGATCCATCCGCCTCGGCCTCCCAAAGTGTTGGGATTACAGGCGTGAGCTACCACACCCAGCCACTACTATATTTTATAGGCCAGCCATGAGCAATACTATAATACTATTCATAAAGGTAAATAGCATACACATATTCTACCCTAGTATAGATATTGTAAAAAATAACACTTTAAATTTAAAAAGTCTATCATGTTTCAGATTCAATCAAAGGAAAACACTGCCCTGTAGCTATCTTGATGATCACTGCTGTGGTAATCATACTCCCTGTATGATTCATGATGAAGGTGAGAGAGGTATGATGTCTACCCTCTTCAGACACTTTTGACCAGCCAGTGATATGCTCAACATTTTATATAAATAAGTATTATTAAATACATACAACGCAAGTATTAATTAATTGAAGCTTACAGAGGTTGTCAGTGTTCAAATACTACTTCAACTGTTAAAAACTCTGAAACATTATTCAAATGATATAAATGTTTTATTAAAAATAAAATTATATTAATGTGGTTGGAAAGCTTTTCATTATTTAACAACTCAAAATATCAGAAGTTGTTAAAATGGGAAAATTGATACATTATTAAGAGTAAGAAAGTTACATTTTACTTGGTTTGAGTACACACAAATAAGATAAACCAAACATGAAAAAGAAGGATTTATTTTGAATAGGTGTCAGTCATACCTAATAGGATGCTTGTTTAAAAATGTAGAATGCCTTTGAAATATGTCAACTATAACAATAGAAAACATGTTATTTATAACCTGCTATAAATATAGCAGAGTTTTTCATATGTACTAACTTTGTTAAACCTCAGAAAATACCTACGAGGTAGAGATAGTTATTTTACATGAGAAAATAAAAAC
>NW_012114755.1:6916471-6922782 GCF_000951035.1 Colobus angolensis palliatus
AAAAGGAATACAGCACATATACCGGAGTTTATGATTCTATTTGTATAGTTTTCTTCACATGTTTAGCTTTTAATATCTAGAACACAGTTTTCTTAAAAAGGTTCTATAATTATTGCAGATTGAAATTAATTGGAATACAGTTTTTAGAATGAGGGATACTTTTTTTTTACAGTGAGGAGGGAGGTCATGTTTTGCAAATAAAATTGTGTCAACATTAAAAAAAGAAACAAAATGTAAGAAAATAGTTTTTTCACAGAACACAAGACTAGCAATTTGCCACCATAACCTTTTTGAAATTTCTGTTTAGAAATATTATAAAAGTCTGTAAATGACAATCCTCTTTAAGAGAACAGAAAATCTTTTCTTGAGAGACATACAACTGCAGTCATGACCTTAAAGGATGAGTTTGCATTCCCAAGTCTAGGCACTGTGACGTTTTGAGGTTGATACCTGAGAACATTTAAAGTCATGTCTTCCTTTCTATCCTCTGCTTTCCTGAGGGAGGATGTGATCTACATGACCATATTTAGAGTTGTTGAGAATGACACACTATGTCGAATCCTGGTTCTTGAAAATCATTAGGGATAGTCAATACATTTCTCAGGATTTATTATTAGACACCTGCAACAGCCTTAATGACACAATAATTAATAAGATACAAACCTGTGTAACACTGGCACACTAACAAGTGTCTCCACCCCTATAGGGCAAGCTCATCGTGGGAGGAATTTTTGTCTTTTTTGTTTCCTATTTCATCCTCATTTCTTCAGACAGTATCTGGCACAAAATGTGCACATGTTGAAAGATAAAGAATTATGTTGCAGTATCCCCTCTAACAAATGAGGGAAAAAGCAGTGAGTCCAATGGTTACTTTGCTCCTCCTGCCTGCTGGTTCCTTACTCTGTGTAAACCATACCCATACTGATCACTGAACTCAGGTGTGCCTCCATGAGAAATGAGAATGCATTTGTCCAACTTAAAACTAGCTCAGGCATTTGTAGTCTGTCATTGTTTCCTCCTCTATCTGCTTTTCCTTCACAGTCAGGTAAACATATTTATAATTCTTTTCATTGATCATTTATAATCATGATGCTGAATATTTGCCTGATGAGTACAGAATTTATTAATACATCCCCAGTGCTTAGCATAGTACCTAACACAGAGTGAGTGCTCAATAAAAATAAAGTCTTGGGCCTCCTGGACTCTTTGCAATATTTCTTATTGAAAGAATGGATTATATGTATCCTCAAGGCTCATTTCTTCATGACAATCTGCAAGTGTGGTCAGTATTAGTTGAAAACCCAGTGTTTTCAAATCACAGTGCATGCCAGATATCAAATCAACAGATTAAAATGTAAAACATAATCTGAAATATCTGGGACTGTCTGAGTGGGAAAAGAGATATAGTTAAGATCGTCTGCTTAGTGAAAATACAAGTCTGTTTTTATGAGTGTTGCAGAATGAATGATGCTGAGAAAAATTCAAAGAACAGAAAATTGTTAGATTAGAAAGTTTACAGAACATATAATTGTTAAGAAGATAATTTGAATTTCCCTTTAGAGAACACATGAATTTGCATTTTGGGAAAGAGAAGGGCATTGTATTAGAAACTTGTTACATTAGTGTCATGCTAGTTCACTATGTTCTAGGCACTCTTTCCACCAGTTCTTCACCAAAGGGCCTTTTATTACATATGATTTCCTTTACCTAGAAAGCACTTTCTTTATTCTCTTTCCTTCACTTATTTTCCTACAGTCATCTTCAATTCTCATCTGAACCTTTATTTTATTGTAGATGATAAAAATTCTTTCTGCCATTCTCTACCCTTTAACAAGTTAATCACTACCTTTACTCTGCATAGGGCTACTTTTTCTATTATTTACAATACCAATTGTAAATTTTTCTTGGTAGTATTTATCGTGACATTAATTAATAAAACAATTAATTGACTGCAAGCTCATGCTGGGAGAGATTGTGTCTTTTGAATCTCCAAAAACTACTCTAATATTCAAACACAGAAGATACTGATTAAACTCTCATTAAATTATTGGATAGATGAATGAGGATGAACTTTTCTGAGTATAGATCTGAAAATGCCAGATTTGACTGATCTGGAACCCATCACTTTGGAGATTATATCTGAGGCTTCCGAGTTTCACTACAGGAAGTCTTGGGACTCCTGGAATCCACAGACAATTGCAATAACGAGTTGAGAATTCAAGAAGTCAAATAATAATCACTGCTAACAATTTATGAAAAGATGTTCCTTTAAGAGATGCTGGGACAATGCAGCAGCATTCACACAGGTCATTAAGCAAAGACTACAGTCTGCTAACTTCCCCAGGTAATTGATTCTACCTAGGCCCCAAATCTCTAGTGTTTAATGACATCTATAACCTTTAAGGGAGTCCCATTTCAGTGAATCATCTCTGTCATTCTTGGTCACCAAACAAATGCAGTTGCCTCTAGCCAATTCCCATGTGATCTTATCCCTACTATCATCTATTTTTTTCTTTTATTGCAATCTCTAATTCAGTACTTCTCACCACAAACTCTGAAATGTCTCAGTACATTCTAACTTTTTAAATAAAGCATTCTACATTTGCATCTCTTAATACAAAGGAATCTCTACTTGTCTGTTTTCACTGCAACCTGGATTGTCTCTGGGGACATCACTCTTCAAGTGCCTCCATAAGTAAAAGCAGTTTCCTCTCCCATAATGCACACATTTAAAACTGTAGAGGCATAAACAATAATTATCCAGTTGCTGTTCACTGCTTTCTGGCTATGAAGGTATACTAATTTTTGAAGATAGGCAAAATCAAAATCAAAACAAATAGAAACCTTTTGCCCTCTGCTTTTACCACTATCTACCTCTCTTGGCCTTGTTTATTTATAAATCTTCTGTCATCACCCACACTAATCGACCACTTCAACAATGAAATCTTAGTTTTTATTTACACCCAGACTTTTGTCATCATCACATTGATATCACCAGCATGATTTGTTGCTCATGAAGCTGACCCATAAATTATCTAAGACTCAGTGATTCTTGGCATTGTTCAAAACACAAAAGTTGCCTCTTTCCACTTAGTTTCTTTAAATTCAGAATTCAGCCTCCATTGCCATACCCTGAAACTTTTCAATAACTTTGTTGTGATGCAATATTAATATTTATGCATAGGACAGTTATACAAGCTAAGTTGGAAATGAATCAAGAATAAAAACTTGAAGTTCATCATCTTTGCCTCCTTCTCTCTCTTAAAACAGGGTGACCAGAGTTCTCTCTATAGTCAAAGTCTGTCTCGATATCTGACTCTCCAGCTTTCTTTCTGGGCTTCACAGGAACTCGTTTATGTCCAATGTCTTATCAAGTCATATAAAGCCAAGAATACTTAGAGAAAAAAGAATACTATGTAAACAGGACACAACATCATGCTTCTCAGTTTCCCACAGAGCCATGGCTAGGCACTTACTTTGCCTTTTACATGTTTAAAGAGTGCATTAAACAAGGTGACTTAAATCAAAAGCAGTTTGTCTCAAAGAGGAATAGAAGTCTCCAAGCCTAGTGAGATAGAAAACTGTAACTTACAAATAACAGTTTACACAACTTTAACCTCAAGATACAAGAAAAAAATGATAAGGAACAAAATAAAACAAAATCTTTGTTCCAAACGTGGAGAAGGAAAGCAAAAGAGGAATCAATGCTACTCTAGTTTTTGAACTCCCATGTAGCCTATTCCCTAGACACTAATGACCATAAGCCACTTCATGGAAATAGCTGCTCTTTCATGCTTCAGTACCTTTTTCCATTATTTATTCAATTTCAAGTTTATTTCCACCTCCTTTCACCAACTCCAGACTTACTTGTAAATATTAAACTAATTTTAATGGCTTAGCATTTGATGAAATATTTATGGCTTGAGAGAATAATATTACCAATAAAATTCAATAATAAGCACATATTGAGAAATATAAGTGTTACTAAATTTTTAATAGGAATCTGATCCATGTCTAATAATATTAACTTGTATAATGAGAAAATGAAAATATTGAGACTTCAGTCTGACACCTAATTTTTTAGGGTGGCATTTTTGATCTATCATATAATTCTTTACAAAATGAATTTAGATACAAACTTTTGGATCATTTGGGGAGATAATGTTACCTTTGATATGATTGTTTTGATCACCAGAAAAGTAGCCCCCAAAGATATCCACTTCCTAACTTATAAAACTTCTGAATATGTTACCTTACATGACAAAATAAACTTTTCAGATGGATTAAGGTAAGGATGTTAACGTGGAGAAATTGTATTGAATTGTCTATGTGGACTCAATGTAAACTACAGGCTAAAAAAGGCACAGAATGGAACCTCCTTAAGAAACACAATTCTGCTGATACCTTGATGTTAGTGCAGCAAAAATCATTTTACACTTTTAATCTCCAGAACTGTAAGATTATAATTTTGTATTGTTTCATACAACTAAGTTTGTGGGAATTTGTTACAGCTGCTAGAGGAAACTAATGCAATCATAAGCAGCTAAATTTAGAAGTTTGTAAACAATTTAGGCTACAACTACTGAGAAAATAAGCCTGATAAATATGGTAGTTAATATTGCTATTCACCATATATTTCTAACTTTTACCATACAGAGGACATGTAGGCTTGTGTTTCTTGTCCTTCTTTGAAGTTAGGCAAAGCTGTGTTACTTTCCTAGGGCAGTAACATATGGAAATACTGGAATACTTGATGTGTATCACTTTCAGAGCAGGAGCTTTAAGAGTCCTTGCTACATTTTTTCCTTTGTTAGGTGATTTTGGAAGTGCAGATTGAGATGAACTTTCCTCAGTCCACATTCTGCCAATCCTTGGTGCTTACATGGCATGAGTAAGAAATGACATTTTGATAGGACTTCCAAAATGTAGAATAAGGATATTCCTACATCCATTTCCCCATAAAAGCAATGGCAATATTGAAAAGATAAATACAATATTCTATTTCAGAATTCTAAAAATTAGCAATGCCTTGCAACATGCTGAGGATCAATTATTCTGACAAAATAAGACTGAACCTCAGTAAAAACAATTTTGCGGTGTTTTAACTTGGCTTACCACCTTTCCTCTTTCTCCAGCTTCATGATAGTCTTGAAATTCAGCAGATTGAGGGCCATACCAGCAGAGAATACCAACAGTTTTGCAGTCACTACAAGTGGGCCCACTGCATATGGAAATCCTCAAAAGTCTCATCCCCAAAGAATTGGACATGTTATGCAGTTCCCAGAAAAAAGCCCTATTTACAGAGTATTATTGTTATTGCACCTGATTTAAAACTCCCTCTCCAGAAAAAAAAAAAAAAAAAAATTATCCCCAAGGCTGCAATCAGCTGCTTTTGATTGCAGTATAGCTGTGTAAGACTAAAATACCAGTTGGGGGAAACAAAATCCCAAACTTTTAAAAATTATAATACGATATGACTATAGAGTGTTCTGGAAAGCTTTGACATATTAATGAGATGTAAAATACCACCTTCAAATGCAGAGCTATCCACATGCCAAGGAATACTTGAGAGTTTTCTAATCTGTCATTTCTGGTTGACCTTGATGCCTTGTGCAAGGAGGAACTAGAGATTAAGGCAGGTAGGAAAACTGCTCAAGTATTAAATGCCTTTACCAATATATATTCAGAAGCCCTTAGCAAAGGGTGGAATACTTATTGGTTTAAAGCATTAAAATAAATTACTAAAACATTATTAGCTGATCACCGAGCTAAGTGAGCATAGGCCCCAGTAGCCACACCCTACAGAAAATACTACAAAGTTAGTTATGTAAAGTTATTAAAAACACAGCAAGGAAAACAAAAACAACCAATCATGGAGTCATGATGTGATTGCATAGTTGCCACATTATTTTATCTAAAATGATTTTTTTCTTTTCTTTTCTTTTCTTTTTTTTTTTCTTTTTCCAAACAGTGTCTAACCCTGTCATTCAGTTGGAGTGCAGTGACACAATAATAGCTCACTGTAATTTCAAGCTCCTGGGCTCAGGTGATCCTCCTACCTCAGCTCAGGTTCCCAACTGGCTGGGACTACAGGCATATGCCACCATGCCCACCTAATTAAAAAAGTAATGTGTAGAAACACTCTCTCACTATATTGCTAGGCTAAAAATGTTCAGTTTTGACACACACACAAAAAAAATGCAAAGAAAATAGAAAACTATGACCCATACACAGAGTAAAAAGCAGTCAATAGAAGCTGTCACTGAGAGAGCATAGATGTTGAGATTACTAGAAAGACACTCTAAATTACT
>NW_012114755.1:6923042-6931618 GCF_000951035.1 Colobus angolensis palliatus
TGGGCTACAGAGTGAGACTCCGTCTCAAAAAAATAAAATTAAAAAAGTAATAATAATAATAAAAAATAAAGGTAACCTGACTACAGATTACAAGTAATTATAAAATTTATGTCTCATAAACAGAGAATATCAATACAGAATTTTTTGAAAAACAACAATTCGGCAAACTAGGAATAGAGAGACATTTCCTCAACTTGATAAAGATCTACAAAAACACCTACACTTAATAAAATAGTTAAAACTTTCTTATAAAGCAGGAGATTTCCTGATAAAATTAGGAAGAAAGCAAGGATGTTCTTTCTCATAATTCCTTTTGAATATCATTTGAAGTTCTGTTTAATACAATATAAAAGGCAATAGATTATATACTTTTGGGAAAGAAAAAATAATATTGTCTTTGTTTGCAGAGGACATGATAATCTATGTAGAAAATCTAAAAAGAATTTAAAAAATGCAAAAAAACAAAAAAAGGCAAAAATTCTAGAACTACTAACCAATTACAGCAATGTTGCAAGATACAAGGTTAAATACACAAAAATCAGCTACTTTCCTATATGCTAGCTGTATATGGAAATTGAAATTGAAAGCACATTTACCCAAAAATAAAATAATTAGCTATAAATCCAACAAAGTAAACATCAGATATCTGAGAAGAAAACCAAAACACCGTTAAAAAAATCAAAGAAGAATGAAATAAATGAAGAGCTATCGCATATTAGTGGATAGGAAGACTCAACAGTGCCGAGATGTCAGTTCTTTCCAATTTGATCTATACATTCAATGCAACACCAATCAAAATTCCAGCAAGCTATTTTGTGGCTATTGACAAACTGATTCTAAAGTTTAAAAGAAAAGGGAAAAAGCCCAGAATAGCCAACACAATACTAAAGAAGAAAGAAGTAGGAAGATGGACACAACCTAATTTAAAAACTTATGATACAGCAAGCAAGACAGTATTTTATTGTTGAAACAATAGGCAAATGGAACAACAGAAAGAATAAAGAACCTATATATAGATCCACATAAATATGGCTAACTGTTCCTTGACAAAGGAGTAAAACCAGTACCCTGGAGCAAAAGCAGTCTTTTCAACAAATGATTCTATGACAACTGGACATTCACATACAAAATCATGAGTCTAGGCACAGACCATAATTGAAATTAACTCATAATAGATCATTGACCTAAATTTGGAATGCAAAACTACTATATCTAGTAGATAACAAGGTGAAAACCTAGATGACTTTGGGTTAGTGATAGTTTTGTGTATATAAAATAAAAAACATGCTCTATGAAATAAATAATTAATAGCTGAACTTTCTTAAAATTAGAAACTTCTGCTCTAGTCTGTGACATATTGTCAAGATACTATATGTGAAAGACATTGTCAAAAGAATGAGAAGACAAGCCACAGACTAAGGGAAAATATTTGCAAATGATATATCTGCTAAAAGACTAATTTTTGAAATGTACAAAGAGCTCTTAAAACTCAACAATAACAAAGTGAACAACTGAATTATAAATGGGCAAATGACCCGACAGATACCAAAGAAGATACACATATGAATATAAAATAAGCACATGAAAAGGTGCTGTACATCAGATGGCATCAGGAAAATGCAGATTAAAACAAGGAGATACCACCAGATACCTAGACTGGCCAAATTTCAGAACACTGACAACACCAAATGCTAACATGGATGTAGAACAAGTGGAATTCTCATTTATCATTGGTGGGAATGAAAGCGTTATAGCCACTTTGCAAGCTCCTGGTTTTCTATAAAAGTAAACATACTCTTACCATACAACCCAGCAATCACACTCGTTGCTATATACTAAAAGGAGTTGAAAACTTATGTCCACCCAAAAACCTGCACATAGATATTTATAGCAGCTTTCTTCATAATTACCTACAATTGGAAGCAACCAAGATGGACTTCATTTGGTGAATGAAAAAATGAACTGTGGTATATCCAAAGGCATATTATTCAGTGCTAAAAAGAATTGAGCTATGCAAAGAGAGGGAAGAAACTTAAATGCATATTACTAAATAAAAGAAGACAATCTGAAAAAGATATATTGTATGATTTCAACTATATGACATCCTGGAAGTGGCAAAATTAGGGAAATAGTAAAATGATCAGTGGTTGCCAGGAGTTAGGGCTGAGAAAGAAACAAATAGATATAGTACAGAGGATTGTTAAGACAGTGAAACTAGTCTGTATGCTACTACAGTTGTGAATATGTATCTTTATACATTCATCCAGACAACATCAAGAGTGAACCCTAATGTAACCTATGAACTTCGGGTAATAATGGTATGCCAATGTAAGTTCATTGATTGTAATAAACACATCATTCTGATAGGGGATGTTAATAATAGAGGAGGTTTTTGTATGTTTGAGAGCATTGGATACAAGGAATGTCTTTACAACTTCTTCTCAATTTGCTGTGAACCTAAATTTACTCTTTAAAAATAAAATTGTTGGCCAGGCGCTGTGGCTCATGCCTGTAATCCCAGCACTTTGGGAGGCCGAGGCAGGTGTATCCCCTGAGGTCGGAAGTTCGAGACCAGCCTGACCAACATGGAGAACCCATCTCTATTAAAACACAAAATTAGTCAGGCATGGTGTCACATGTCTGTAATCCCAGCCACTCGGGAGGCTGAAGCAGGAGAATCGCTTGCACCCGGGAGGTGGAGGTTGCAGTGAGCCAAGATCGCGCCATTGCACTCTAGCCTGGGCAACAAGAGGGAAACTCCATCTCAAAAAAATAAAAAATAAATAAATAAATAAATAAAAATAAATAAATAAATACATTTGTTAAAAGACGAAGAAACAAACAAAGTATAAAAAAAATATACATCAGCCAGCATGGTGGCTCACGGCAGCAACCTCAGCACTTTGGGTGGCCGAGGCGAGTGGATCACCTGAGGTCAGGAGTTCGAGATTAGCCTGGCCAACATGGTGAAACCCGTCTCCACTAAAAATACAAAAATTAGGCGGACATAGCGGTGGTTGCCTGTAATCCCAGCTACTCGGGAAGCTGAGACAGGAGAACCACTTGAACCAGGGAGGTGGAGGTTGCAGTGAACAGAGATCGTGCCATTGCACTCCAGCCTGGGAGACAAGAGCAAAAATCCTTCCCCCCTGCCAAAACAAAAACAAAACAAAACACAACAAAAAATACACACACACACACACAAACACACACACACACACACACATATATCATGAAAATTATTCACTAAATTACATGGAAGTGGCCACACTAATATTAGACAAAATAGACTTTAAGAAGTAAATTTTTGTTATGTCAGTCCTATGTGATTTCAGAGTTGTTTGCTTTTAAAGCATAGAGTCTCATGATAGATACTACAAATTTGAGCCAAACTAATGATAATAAAATTTACTTCACAATATGGAAAAGTAGCTCGTAAGCATTCCTAAAAAGTGAATAACAAATCAAAAGTCAGTACTTTCACTATTAAAAAATATTTTTTTGGCAATTACTGTCTTCAGGCATATATTATGGAAAGGAAAAAAAGCAAAATGAACATCAGATCTACATGAAGTGGATTTGCTAAAGGGCCTGTAGTAATATCTGTATTCTAGCAGGCATTCATACATGTTAGTTCGTCCTCTTAGTTCTATATAAAAAATAGGAATTGAATTTTTAAGAACAAATTCAGTAAGAAATCTTGAATAAAGTAATTGATTTCTTGCAGGAGTAGCCAAGTCTGAACCAAAACTAAACTATGGACTAACAATCATCTATACGGTCATAACAAACTTAAAAAATAACTTTTGGCTGGGCACGGTGGCTCACGCCTATAATGCCAGCACTTTGGGAAACAGAGATGGGCGGATCATGAGGTCAGGAGATCGAGACCATCCTGGCCAACATGGTGAAACCCCGTCTCTACTAAAAATACAAAAAATTTAGCCAAGCGTGGTGGCAGGCGCCTGTAGTCCCAGCTACTTGGGAGGTTGAGGCAGGAGAATGGCATGAACCTGGGAGGCAGAGCTTGCAGTGAGCCGAGATCGTGCCACTGCACTCCAGCCTAGGCGACTGAGTGAGACTCTGTCTCAAATAAATAAATAAATAAATAAATAAAATAACTTTTATTAGTTTTATCATGGAGTTCCATTAATGAAAAATATTTATATTTAATATAAAATCAGTACAGTATTTTGACCATGAAAATTATTTAGTTAAAAGCATGCTTAGGCAAAAGGTAGTTTGTGTTCAGCATGCAAAAACGTTAGGCTTCTCTTGAGAGAATAAGGACAGCAAAAATAAAAGGGAAAAAGGCATATAGGAAATAATATGTTTCCTACATATTATAAGACTATAGGAAATAAAATACACATTTTTGATTTTAATAATACAAGAAACAATAAATGAAATAATAAAATATAAATTTCTGATTCTTGTAAAAGATTTGAACACACTGAAGGTATTATTTTATGAGGCGATTCTCAGCAGAGATCCCTTCTAGAGTCCATGTGCTCAGGGTTTAGCATAATCTGTTTGTCCATGTGGAAAATAAAAGGAAGGAAAATGTGCTATGTTCATTTGGCACTTAAGAAAGATTCTAGCATGACCCCTTTCTTTTTATTTAATAAAAAATTCCCCTTCCAGAATTGGATTTTATATTCTATTTTGACCAGAAAGTAAAGATCTCGTTTGGGCAACTGTTGGGAATAATAGGAATAGCAACACAATAAAATACCAAATTTCACTTACCAATATTTTATTGTATTTGTTACTTTTTATTTTACAATATTTTATTGTATTTGTTTCTCATTAATGGTTACTTTGTTTACTGCCTATTCTACCTTCACCTCCAAATTCTCTCCAAATCCTTTAGTCTTCAAACATACACACACACACACACACACACACACACATTGAACTCGCACTTGTGCAAGGTATATTCAAGCCACCATGCCCTTTGTTTAGTTTAATAAACATTGGTAGCATTACTGTTATTAAATATCCAGGTGAGAAAAGTGAGACTCAAGGTTAGATGACTCTCCCAACCTCTATCATACAGCTCTAGACTATAAATCTGAAATTCAAATTAAATGGACCATGATCCAGGTTCTTAAATATAAATTAGAGCATCTTTATAAAATAATTACCCTCAAAGAAATAAGCAAATATAATGCATTCATGAGAGTGAATGGATTGCTCTAAATAATATTTCCATCACAACAAAGAGCATGTGAAAATTGAAAAAATATATAACACAGAAATGAAAACTCAATACAAGTGTTGTAAAATTAGATTGAAAAAGTATTCCAGAAAATAGAACAAAAAGATCAAGATACAGGAAGTAGAAGCAAAGAAGAAAATTAAATGACCAGTACAATACATCCTTGTAGATCAAAGCCCTACCTTTGCTCCTACTTTTCCTTCCCACTTCCCCTTTGGCTTTGTCCTTGTTGATATTACCAAGGAGAACTCCACGGAAACTTATCTTTCCTTGTTCTCCTGCAGAGGACAACCACCACTGAGCAGAGATACTTCAGGAAGAGTTGAGGATATTGGATCTATATTCTCAGAGGTTCAGAATGCTCAACCTGGAACTGAAAGAAGACACATCCAAAATTGATGATATTCAAAGATAGGCTAAATTACAATAATTTTTCAAGATTTTAAAGATTACATTGAGTTATAAAATTTAGTGAAAATAAATTTTAACATATATTCCAAGCTTACTTTTCTTCAATTGTAAATGTATCCTAATCAGGTGCTTTTAAAATGTATATCTTTGTTATTTACTGTAACATTAAGTAAGGTTCCATTTTATCAGTCTATTATCTATCTATCTATGTATATGCCTCTATTTATCTATCTATCATCTATTTAAAGGAGGCAATAACTTCAGCTGAATATCACAGAACATAGGTTTTTCTTATCATATGAATTATTCTTTTAAATGTTGCTATTTATTTTCTGGCACTCTTGCTTTTCAGAGCTACATTCTATTGAATTTGACTTTTCACATCCCACGTTTCACAGTGATGTTTTCAATCACTCGCTCCAAAATGAGTCAATTTCAAAATAACCTCCGTGCTGATTTCTACAGTACAGTGAAATGTTTGTTGAGTAAATACACCTATTTCTTAGTGTCTACTATACCTGGAATGTTATCTTTAGTGGTTAAATTTTTCTCCTTATTTAAGAATGAGCTAAAGTGTGTCTTCCTTAAAGAGACATACCTTTGAGCATGACTAAAGAACAGAATATAATTATTGATCCTATTTCTAAATCCACTTTTTAGTTTTGATATAATATCTAAAGTATCAGTTTTCATTTCTGCAACAATTGAGCTTCCTTTTAAGCTTTCAGACCTGTGTTAGCAGAATTGGCTTTATAAAGTCAAACACCTTATTAATTTTTCATATTTCTTTAAAAATATCATACTCTGCAGTTGTGTTCATTATATCTCCTTTCAATTAACTGTCCACAAAAAGTCAAGTATATCTTGAAGTGCTCAACTTAAATTATATTACTTTGATAGTAAATGCAGAGATTTACTAAACATTAAACATTAACCATCTGAGTCCTATTTAAAGACAGAAATGATCTAGTGTTTTCTATGTCCTCTTAGTATAATCAGTTAAGAATTGAAAATGTATTAGTTACTTTGTGATTGCATTTTTACAACTTCATATCAAAAGCAGAAGAGTTCAACAAAATACATTTTAGCCACATCAAGTAAAAATAAATGCATATTTTTAAATGTCATAACTAAGAGAAGTATTTTTCCTTTTATTTTATTTTTTGGAAACAGTATGTTTTATTTTATTTTATGTTTTTTGGAAACCAACTTGCTCCGTTGGTCAGGTTGGAGTACAGTAACAGTAATGTAATCATAGCTCACTGCAGTCTCCAATTATGGGGCTCAAGCAAGCCTCCTGCTTCAGCCTCCATGTAGCCAGGATTACAGGCATGGGCCACCACACCCAACTAATTTGCTGTTCTCCAGCTTTTGGTATGAAACTATCCTTCCTACTCTGCCTCTCAAAGTGCTGAGATTTCAGTCATGAGCCACCATGCCCAGTGAGAAGTATCTTTTCTGATCTCTGAGTTAATGTCTACATAGACCATAATGGGGCTATTCTAGAAATTTGACTGACTGGATTAATGTTGAGAACACTTACTATTCAGTGAATATTTATTAAATATATTTATTTCTCCTCTAAAAATTTTAAAACATTACTAAATGTTTAATACAATAGAAAATTTTGAACAAAACATAAAAAGAAAGAAACACAGTAGTAGCAGAGTTTTTGTGATTTAAGCATTAAATTGGTTTTTGAGCTTACTAACCTGCCATCTTCTGTTAGGTAGGAGAAATCTTGCTAGTCAGGGGATTACAATACTTGCTACTGAATTATTTTCAAAAAGAGAACAACATGGTAGTAATATCGTATTGCTTACCACTTCCTCCCAAATGTAATAAAACATGCTTGTGAGCTAATTAAATCTTACAATATATGAATTAGAAATATTAAAATGTACTGATGCTCCTTGTCTTATGATAGAGTTACATCCTGATAAATTCATCATAAACTGAATGTCATAAGTTAAAAGTATATTTTGACTTCTAGTTCTTTTAATTTATGATGCATTTATGTGAACATAACCCACGGCATATTGAGAAATACGCGGAATGCTCATTGCTTTTCTATCATTATAAAGTTTGGAAACTGTAAGTTGAACCATTCTAAGTCAGGTATCACCTGCATTAAGATAAACTATTTTAAAATATTAACAAATAGATTGAAATTATTCATTTAAGAATACAACTGTTTTTAATTAGACTAATTCATTTCTTCAGTATCGTTTTCACCGTAAGATTTTCCAAAAGATAAAGCACAACAAAGACTTAATGGGAATTTTAAAATCTTAAATGTAATAACTATAAAAACTATCAGCGGTTCATGCCTGAAATCCCAGCACTTTGAGAGGCCAAGGCAGGTGGATCACGAGGTCAGAAGATCAAGACCATCTGGCCAACATGGTGAAACCCCATCTCTACTAAAAATACAAAAATTAGCTGGGCATGGTGGTGCGTGCCTGCAGTTCCAGCTACTCTCGAGGCTGAGGCAGGAGAATCACTTGAACCCGGAAAGCGGAGGTTGCAGTGAGCCGAGATCCTGCCACTACACCCAGCCTGGTGACAGAGCGAGACTCCATCTCAAAAAATTAAAAAAAGAGTATTACTATATTTATTAATTAATAATTCATTTTTTAATTCATCATATTTTCTAATTTTCTTGACCACTATAATTTTACCACTCACTTCACCACGAGAGCATCTGCAGGACCCTTGAAGTTTGTTGGACTAAGATATCAATAATAAGAATATATAATTGTAGGCCAGGTGTGGTGGCTCATGCCTGTAATCCCAGCACTTCAGGAGGCCAAGGCGGGCAGATCACGAGGTCAGGAGTTCAAGAGCAGCCCTACCAACATGGTGAAACTCCATCTCTAATAAAAATACAAAAATTAGCCAAGCGTGGTGGCACGCACCTGTAATCCCCGCTACTCAGGAGGCT
>NW_012114755.1:6931668-6945645 GCF_000951035.1 Colobus angolensis palliatus
CAAAAATTAGCCACGCGTGGTGGTACGCACCTGTAATCCCCGCTACTCGGGAGGCTGAGGCAGGAGAATTGCTTGAACCTGGGAGATGGAGGTTACAGTGAGTCGAGATCACAGCACTGCACTCCAGCCTGGGCCACAGAGCAAGAATGCATCTCAAAAAAATATATATATATGTATGTATATATATATATATATATACACATATATATGTATATATATGATGTAATAGTAAAAGCAGAGAGGATAGAAACAACAAAGCATTTTAAACACATTTAAATGTGAGTTCTGTTGTTATTGTTTTGTTTGGGTAAACTTTAAGATCTCAAAAACGACCTCTGGTATGCTCTGTGGAACAGGTTAAGCGTGAGGAGTGTTGTAGGAACGACTCTGTTTTCCAGCACAGACTCTCTCACACCACACATCCAGACTGGATAAAACAATACTGTTACTATGTCCCTTCAAAGTGATATAGTCACTAATTCAGTGGTGGCCTAACTCCAGTTACTTTTCTCATGTCTGCTTACCCTATCTTTTACAACTATGATTTTTTTTTTTCAACACATGAAGAACATCAACTCCACACAGTAGTACCTGATAAAAAATACAATAAACTTAAGTATGATTGCAATAAGTCTTGAACTCATGGTGATATCAAAGACAACTTCAGCCCCTCTGGAAAAAGAGTGATCTTAAGATTGATCATGGGAACATTTTCCTATCCTTCAGAACACTCAAGAACTGGAACCAAGTAAGGCTAACAAAGTCCTGGAAAACTGGTTACTGTTTTCCCATCAATAGGTAAAACTTCAGCTTCCCTATAAATTATTTTTTATTCAATCAATCATTAGTTTCTTTATTATCTCTATAATACTTATTGCACACCTACTATGTACCAGATGATATGATTGGCACTGGATTACACTAGTAGTGAAGCAATAGTTATGACTTTCCAGGAGCTTAAAATGTTGTAGAAGATAATTTAAAACAGCACAATTTCAATATAGTGTGATAGTGCATTGCTAGGGTTATGCTCTGGAAGTAAATGGTTATGGACATTATACATGTGTCATGACACTTGTATTAGTTTCCCGTAGCTGCAATACAAATTATCACAAATTTAGTAGTGTCTTAAAATAATACAAATATATTACCTTATATTTCCAGATGTCAGAAATATCACTGAACTAAAACCAGGGCTATTTTACTGATAATATTCTACTGATCTAGGAGTTGGTTGTAGAGTGGTGTTTAATTTATTAAAATTAATCAAGCTTCATACCTATAATATATTCATTTTTCTTTTATAAAATGCTTCCAAAAAGTGTTACAAATGTACTTGGGCCTGTTGTTTTAAAATGGATTACTTTATTACTTTGTTATTGCTGCTATAACAAACTACCTCAAAGAATGACTTAAAGAAAAACATATTTATTTTCTTACAGATGTTAGAAGTGCATATGGTTATCACTGGGATAAAATCAAAGAGACAGCAGTGCTGGTTCCTTTCTGGAGGGTTTATGGGTGAATCCATTCCTTGTATTTTACAGCTTCTAGAGCTGGTCAACATTCATTGGCTCATGTCCTATTTCCATCTTCAAAGTCGGCAATGATTGGTCTCTTTTTTGCATTGAATCACTCTGACACTGACTCTTCTGCCATTTCTCCCTATTAAAAATTAATAAAATAAACAAACTTGTGATTATATTGGAGACTGCTGACTCTTCTGTATATTACAGTCTTTCCATCGTGGTGACTTCATCCTTGAGGTAGTTTTGACAATACGTGGTAAACATGGTCAGTGACAACTTTCAGCTAATATCTTACTAATTTAGGAACTCTGTGCCTGGGCCACAGAACAAAACTTGTCTCAAAAAAAAAAAAAAAGTTATCTGGTGTTGCCTACCCTTAGAAACTAGTGCATGTATGGGAAGAAGCCAAATATCGAAATATACTTATCAAAGCTGCATGACCAACAGTAACTGAAGGATGCCGTTTGGTCCCATTAAGATGGTGTGATTATCCATTCTATTTCTGTCATAAAAAGAGGTTTTGCTGGGTCAGTAAAAAGCAGGATGAAAGGGGAAGTGTTTTTTTCATAGGAAAAAAAAAAGTAGTGATTAGGAGAGATAGAAGTGTTGCTTATTCAATAAGCAATGTTTAAAATATTTTTGGAAATTTTGGGGAAAAAAGGCTCAAGATTTAGTAGATTCTTGAGAAGAAGCATAGGTGGATTAACTATTTTAAAAAGCAGAGAAGACCCCAAAAGGCTTCTATTATTCACCCCACACCAAAGACAGACATCATTATTCTATTTTATTTTATTTATTTATCTTGTATTTCAATAACTTTTGGATACAAGTGGGTTTTGGTGACATGGATAAATTGTAGAGTGGTAAATTCTCAAATTTTAATGTGCCCATCACCTGAGTGGTGTATATTGCACCCAATAGGTAGTTTTTTATCCCTAACCCCACTCCCTCCCTCCCCATTTCTGAGTCTCCAATGTCCATCATACCATACTGTATGTGTTTGCATACCCAATACTTAGCTTCTACTTATAAGTGAGAATATGCAGGCACTTGGTTTTCCATTCCTGAATTATATCATTTAGGATAATGGCCTCCAGCTCCACCCAAGTTGCTACAAAAAAAATTATTTTGTTATTTTATTATGGCTGAGTAGTATTCCATGTTGTATATCATATCACATTTTCTTTATCTACTCATTGGTTGATGGGCAGTTATGTTAGTTCCATATCTTTGCAATTGTGAATTGTGCTGCAATAAACATGTGCATGCAGGTGTCTTTTTAAATATAGTGACTTCTTTTCCTTTGGGTAGATACTCAGTAGCGGGATTTCTAGATCAAATGTAGATCTACTTTTATTTATTTGAGAAATCTCCATATGGTTTTTCATAAAAGTTGTACTAATTAACATTCCCACCAGCAGTTTGTAAGCATTCTGTTTTCACCATATCCATGCTAACATCTATTGGTTTTTGACTTTTTAATAATGGCCATTCTGGCTGGGGTGAGGTGGTATCTTATTGTGGTTTTTATTTGCATTTCCCTAATTATTAGTGGACAAATGACACGAATATAGACACTTCTCAAAAGAAGATATACACATGAAAAAAATGCTCAACGTCACTAACAATTAGGGAAATTATTTGTTGGCATCCTTGTCTTTTTCCAGTTCTTAGTGGAAATGCTTTTCACATTTCCCCATTCAGTATGATATTAGCTATGGGTATGTCATATATGCCTTTCATTATTTTGAAGTATGTACCTTCGATGCCTAGATTGTTGCCAGTTTTTATCAGAAAGGGATGCTGGATTTTATGGAATGCTTTTTCTGCATCTATTGATATGATCATATGGTTTTTAACTTTAATTCTATTTATATGATGAATCATACTTGTTGACTCGTGTATGTTGAGCCATCCTTGCATCCCTGGGATGAAACCCACTTGATCATGGAGAATAATCTTGTTCATGTGCTGTTGCATTTGCAAGTTTTTTTTTTCTTCTTGAAGATTTTTGCATTTACTTTCATCAGGAATATTGGTCTATAGTTTTCTTTCTTGTTATTGTTATGTTCTGTCTTGGTTTAGGGATCAGGATAATACTGGTTTCATAGAATGATTTAGGGAGGATTCCCTCATTCTCAATCTTTAGGAATTGCTTCAGTAGTATTGGTACTAATTCTTGTTTGGATATGTGGTAGAATTTGGCTGTGAATCTGACTAACCCTTGGTTTTTATTTGTTGTCATTTTTTTAAAAATTAATGATTCAGTCTCACTGCTTGTTATTGGTCTGTTCAGGATTTCTATTTTTTTCTCAGTTAAAGCTGGGAGGGTTGTATGTTTTCAGACATTTACCCACTTCTAGATTTTCTAGCTTGTGTGCAGAGAGGTGTTAGTAGTCTCAAGTTTTCTTTTGTATTTCTGTGGTGACAGTTGTAACTTGTCCATTTTAATTTCTATTTAAGCTTATTCGAATATCCTGTATTCCTGGTTAAACTAGCTAATGGTCTGCCAATTTTCTTTATCTTTCCAAAGAATCAACTTTTTGTTTCAATAACCTTTTGGGTTTGTTTGCTTCAATTTCATTTAGCTCTGCTTTGATCTTTATTATTTCTTTTCCTGTGCTAGCTTTGTGTTTAATTTGTCCTTGTTTCTCTAGTTCCTTGAGGTGTGACATTAGGTTATCAATCTGTGATCTTTCAGACTTTTTGATGTAGAAATTTAGCACTGTAATCTTTTCCCTTAGCACTACTTTTGAGGTATCCCATGGATTTAATAACTTTTTGTCACTATTATTATTTATTTAGAAGAATTTTTAAATTTTCATCATGATTTTATTTTTAACCCAAAAATCATTCTGGGGCAGATTGTATAATTAGCATGTATATTTATTATTTCTAGAGTTCCTTTTGGAGTTGACCTCTGGTTTTATTCCACTGTGGCCTGAAAAAATACTTGTTACAATTTCAATTTCAAAAAATTATTGAGTCGGGCATGGTGGCTCACACCTGTAATCCCAGCAGTTTGGGAGACTGAGGTGGGTGGATCACCTGAGGTCAGGAATTCAAGACCAGCCTGACCAACATGGAGAAACCCCGTCTCTACTAAAAATACAAAATTAGTTGGGGTGGTGGCGCATCCCTGTAATACCAGCTACTTGGGAGGCCGAGGCAGGAGAATTGCTTGAACCAAGGAGGTGGAGGTTGCAGTGAGCCAAGATTGTGCCATTGCACTCCAGCCTGGGCAACAAGAGTGAAACTCCATGTCAAACAAACAAAAAAAATATTGAGACTCATTTTGTGGCCTATTGTATTGTCTATCTTGGAGAATCTCTCATGTGCTGATGAGACGGATGCATATTCTGCAGTTCTTGTGTAGAATGTCATATAAATATTTGTTGGGTTCATGTGTTCTTTTTCTGGTGCTCAATATGGGGCATGGAGGGTTCGTGTATTCTATAGTGTAGTTTAAGTCTGATGTTTCTTTTTTTTTTTTTACTTTATACCTTGATGATCTATCTAGTGCTGTCAGTAGAGTGTTGAAATCCTGCACTATAATTTTGTTTCTGCCCAGCCCTTTTCTTAGTTTTAGTAGTAATTGTTTTATCCATCTGGGAACTCCAGAGTTAGGAGCAAATATACTTAGGATTATAATGTCTTCTTGCTGAATTGATCCTTTTATTATTATATAATGGCTTTTTTTTTTTTTTTTACTATTTTTGTTTTAAGTCTATTTCATCTGATATAAGAATAGCCACTCTTGCTTGTTTTTGGTTTCCATTTGCATGGAATTTTTTTTCCACTCCTTTCCCCTGAGTCTATATGAGTCTTTATATGGCAGGTAAGCCTCTTGAAGATAGCAGGTGTTTGCTTTGTAATCTTTTGTATCCATTCTTCCAATCTATACCTTTTAACTGTAGAATGTAGACCATTTACATTCAACATAACTACTGAGATGTGACATACTGTTTCAGTCATCATGTTAATTGTTACCTAGATATTTCATTTTCATTGTTGTGTTATTGTTTTATAAGCCCTGTTAGTATTATTCTTTCAAGAGGTTATATTCTGGTGCATACTTACCTTTTATTTCAAGATTTAGAATTTTTTTTTTTAGCATTTCTTGTAGGGTTGATCTCATAATGACAAATTTCATCAGCATTTTCCTGTCTGAATAAAGGCTTTACTTCTCACTCATTTATGAAAGTTAGTTTTGCTAAATACAAAATTATTGATGGACAGCTATTCTGTTTAAGGTGGCTTAAGATTAGACCTCAATCACTGCTAGCTTGTAAGGTTTCTACTGAGAAGTCTTAAAAATATTATTATTTTATTTTTAGGTTATCTGATGCATTTGTCTCACTGCTCTTAGAATTCTTTCCTTCATATTGACTTTAGATAACCTGATGACTATATAACTTGGTGATGTCCTTTTTTGCAGTGACTCTCCCAGGAATCCTTTGTGCTTCTTGTATTTGGATGCCTAAATATCTAGCAAGTCCAGGGAAGTTTTCCTCAACTATACTCTCAAATACATTTCCCAGGCTTTTTGATTTTTCTTATCTCTCAGGAACACCAATGATTCTTAGGTTTGGTTATTCTATGTAATTCCATATTTCTTAGAGGCTTTGTTCATTTCTTTTCATTCCTTTTTCTTGATTTTTGTCAGATTAAGTTAATTTGAAAGCCTTGTCTTCAAGCTCTGCAATCCTTCCTTCCCCTTGGTCTAGTGTATTGTTAAAACTTTTCACTGCATTTTATAATTCCCTAAATGTGTCTTTCATTTCCAAAAGTGTTATTTGTTTTTCTTTAAAATGTCAATCTCTTAGAAAATATTTCATTTATAACCTGATTTTTTAAAAAAATTATTGTGTTATTTTTCACCTTTTTCTTGTATCTCCTTGAATAACTTAATAACCAAGCTTTTGAATTCTTTATTTGGCATTTCAAACATTTCATCTTGGCTTGGAGCCACTGCTGGAAAACTAGTTTGATCTTTTAGGGGTATAATATAATCTTGTTTTATCATACTGTCAGAATTATTTTTCTGGTTCTTTCTCATTTGGGTAGACTATTTCTTCTAATTATTTATTTATGTTTTATTCAACCATATTTTTAAAAATTTCTTGTTTGCCCCATGAGGATGTGACTTTAGTAATTATAGTTTAGTATAACTTAATTAGACTTTGGGTGTTTTCAGGGTTGACAACTCTGTGTGAGTTCCTCGGTACAGAGAGTCTTCGTGTGTTAGCTTTCTCAGATGCTGGTTGCAGTAGTAATGTGTTTGGTGTGTGAGCAGGTCCACTGTCTCCTACGTGGTTGGAATTGCAGAGGTCTTTTAAAGCTTATCTCATTCCCAGTGTGTGCATTTTTAGTTATTTATTTAAATCCTTCAGTTTATTATTCACCAAGTTGAACAGTTCAGGCTTCCAGCCAGTAGGGGAGATGTCCATGGGTAAAATCTTGCTGTGGCTAAAGCTGGTGGGTAAATGTAATACCCAATGTTGGGCAGACATCTCAGCCTTGACAGTGTCAGCTGGGGGCACTTAGTAAAATTCACTGAGGTCTTTTCAGAGGGAAGGAAGAAAGCCACCCCAGCACCCCTGCCAAACCAGTAGTAAAGCAATCTGCCTCCCAGTCATGCTCCTGCCACACTCCAGGCTGGTGCTGGAGAATACCTGCAAGCTGTCCAGTGATATAATCTGTCCTCAAGACTCCCAGTAGCAGATACTAGCATCAGCTCTGATCAGGGTGGGAGGGGAGTGACAAAGATTCTGTGAGATTATTTGTTTTTTAACAGCCTTAGTGTACTGGCTTTCTTACATGCCAGTTGTAGCAGTAATGAACTGGTCACATAGACAGACTCGGGATCTCCTGGTTAGCCAGGGTGATATAAGCCATGGTGATAGCTGAGATCACACACAAGTTTTCTCCTTCCTGGGTGCTGTATTATTCTCCCTGCAGATGCTGTAATGGACTGTGTCAGTTAGCCTCCTGACAGTAGGTGGAGCCAGTTGGCCTCCAGCCAGTAGCACCAGCTGCCATGGTAGTGAAATTTGTGCTTGCCTTCTGTGTTAAGTTACTAGGGTGGGTGAATGAGCAAAGCCAGGTGAGGGCGGGGTCAGGCAAGCCTACACTCTGGCTTTCCGTTTGCACGTGCAACCAGCAGCCCCGGTGGGGATTGGAGGGCAGTTCTCTGGTTACTGGGGTAATGTTCTAAGCAGGAGCACTGCTGCCTCTGCTGCACCGAAAAATCCACTTAGAGAGCAGGGAGTAGCAGGTGGCAGTAGGCGCCACCCACTTGGCAAGGCAGGTCTCACACCTGCTGTGTTATACTAGCAGCAGCTAGGTAGGTTTCAAGCAGTCTATGCTCAGAACTCAAAACTGCTCCAGACCATAAGCCTTCTCCACAGAGACAGAAACCACAGCTTTCAGGCCTTGTCTTCTCTGGTCTGCCTATGAAACAGGGGTGCCCACGGTTACAGCATACTTCCCACTTACCCCTTGGTTCTGGCCAATGGGGTTTGTCACCACTCGATATTGTATTGGAAATCTCAGCTTGGAGCTTCTCTCCACCTGTAACCACCCCCTGAGTTAGCTGTCGGACTTTCACAACGTCACCTGTGAGACAGGATCAGGAATGACTTCCTCTGTTGTTACTTGGGTCTGGGAGTGCACTCAAATCATGTTCTGATACTGCTGCTTCTCAAATATTTCCCACTGCTGACTAAATCAGCTCCAGTGCTGGATGGGGTTAAGGTCTGGCCCTGTAGCCTGGATTGCCAGGTTTCCCAGGGAAAGTGTATGTCCCAGAGGCAGTCCGTCCCCCTTTCACACTCGGGGGACTTACAGTTTTCCCCTTGGCTCACAGTGTAGGTTGCAGTTCACCACTTCTTTCAAAGGGTTTGTGGTTTCTTTCAGTTTTCCTGTCAAGTTCCTGTGTTGCTTCTTGGACAAATGTTCACAGCATGAATCTATATACACTGGTTTGTCTTTCCAAGTGGGAAAGGCATGTTAGCAATCCCTGCAATCCACCATCTTGGAAAAAAAGACATTTTCGATAGTGACGCATTTCTTCCCGTGCTGGATGTGCTTCCTCAGGCTGTCAGGACTGGCCTGTGGAATCACAACATAGCGCCATTCCTCTTGGGGTAGCTGCGGTTTCTCAGACACAGGAGAATAATTTGGAGAGAAGCCATCTTAATTTACATAATCTATGAAAATTTTCAAATTTAAATAATAACATTTTTCCAAACATCCCCTGAGCTAAATTTTGACTTTATCTTAATAATTTCTGGATGCTATATTGTGAGTTATTATTCAGCATCTGTTCAGTGTATCTTAGCTAATTGAGCTTAAGATTGAATTTTTTTTGCTTTTGTTATTTCTCAGCTAAATTGAGTGTAGTCTTATTGTCTGTGCATATGAAATGTTTATAATTATGAAATATTTTATGTTTATAAATATCAAATATTTTACTTTATTAAAGATGTCATTTTCTCAAGACCTTTCTGAATCACCTCACGATCCACTCTCTTGCCCTGCTTTATTTTTTCCATGCTATCTGATGTTTTATGTGTTTATTTTTATTTTGTCTCTTTTCTATTGGAATGTACAAACCATAAGGTCAGGAAATTGTGTTTGTCCTCATCACCTCTGTATATCCAGTACCTAGAATTGTATCCAGCGCATATTTAGTATTCAAAATACATTTATATTACAAGACAATCCTGCAAGGCAAACATGGTACATTTGTTGATGATGAAGCAAATGCAGTAGGGCCTCTTAATTTGCTAAAGATTCGGAGTTAATAAGTACAACAATCTATTGCCTTCACTACTTTCTGTCTGGTTACCTCCATAGATTTATTTTGAAACCAAGTTCAATTAAACTTAGCATTTCAAAAAAATGATTTGATATGCAGAAGAAGAATCCATAAACAAATTAGAGTCATTAACTTTTAAAAGGAGACTAACACTTTTATGGTATAACATAAACGATGTAGATAAGCAACCTTTTTGAATACCCCAGATGCATTAAAGCTTTTAAAATTGAAACTTCAATAGCTCAGAATTCTCTAACACAGATATTTTGGAAGATTTTAAAGAAAGCCTCTCATCAAGCATTTGTCAGACTCATCTCCCACATAATTTCAATTCATGATTTATTTTCATAATACCTAAAATCACAGTACTGTATCAAATTTCCATTGTAATTAATGTGTATTTCATAGAGACTAATAAAATAGATATATTCTCTGACTTTCTAATACCTTTAACTGTCTCTCCAAATTTATCAGAAGTTTTCCCTTTTTATGGTAATTATGACTACTGATTCCAGAAGAGATTTCAGATGTCAATATTAAGTTTTCTGCCTTTGTGTGTCCATATATTTTTAGAATGATGTTTGCAGATGTATTAGAATACACATAGAATGAAATATATCTATTTATATGATAATGTAATGCATTTGAGATTGCTACATGACTTCTTACTTCACTAAACGTAAAAAATAAATATGTGGATAGTGCATTTGACTGTTTTTGAAAAATTCATGTTACTCTCAGAACTCTTAAGGATTCACTCAAAAGCAGTTAGTTTCTTAGCTTCTAGTTGAAAACAGTGACCTTGAGATAAAGTAAAGGATAACTTCAAAAGGTTCATCAGCTGTGACTACACTCAATAGCTTTCCATCTACTCCTTCTAAAGCTACACAAAACACAATACTAACACAATATATGTGTAAGCTCTTTGTAATGGTACCTAGGGGTGCTCTTCTCCCAGAGCCCTTTCAATTTCACTTATTTCTCTTAGGCCTGGGAGCGGTGAGCAAATTCCACAAGGCTAAAAATATCGCCAATATATGCATATCCACCCTTTTCAAAAACTCAGTAAAGGGCATATCTTGGTAGTGAATTATTCCCTACTTCCCTCTGTATCCCACTTCTCAGAATAAATAGAGATATGAGACCTGTTTGCAATATTGCTATGCCTAAAGGCCCAGAACAGAACACATCTTGAGGAAGTACTGGAGTCCTTGTGTCGACGCACTGATTTCAGAAGAGCCCCAAACAAAATTCTCCAGATTTTCCCTTTCATTTTTCATTCTTATTCAAGTGAATTCTGTTTCTTCTTAAACCATTAAATAAGTGTAAAGTACTTTGAACAGAACCTAGCATGGAAAACCTGCTATGCAAATATTTGTTTTGCTTCTGGACACTGCAGGCCCACACACAAACATACACTTACACAGTCACAGCCATGAACATGAATTTGCAGCTTGTTTGTTCCTTTTTAGTTAAATTCCTATTCTTTTATTAATCATTAATTTGATATGTTCAATGTACCAATGCAAGGCAAGAGATTCTCAAGTAACGGCTTGCTGCATATAAATGTCCCATGTTTCTACACACTACTGAGATTAGTGTTTAGAGGGTTCATTGAAATTTTTCCAAATTATTCCTGTGCCCAAATATTTATCCCACTGTCTAACAAAAACAAACTTCCTATTTCCTGAGGATTACCTGCATTTTCTATAAGTGTTCTTGCTGTTTTATCTATCATTCATATCTATCTTAATTTCTTTCCATCTTTCCCTTTAGTGACCAGTTCAAAATTTAATTCTATTATGAAGATTTCTCCAATTATCTATTCAACCTGGCTCTGTTTGTAATACTTCAGTTGCATTTTGATTTTGTTTTATGTTTATCTTTCTTTAAACATTAAACATTTTTGAGGTATAATTTGCCCATCTAGAAATACTCACATTTTAAACATACATAGTTTAGTGAGTTTTGACAAACGTGTTTTTCTATGCAACCCTACATTCCTACAGTTATAGGACATCTCCTTCACTCCAGAAAGTTATGTTGAGCCCCTTCCCAGTAAACCCTCATCAACCTTCTCAGGTAAGATTTGCTTGAATGTATATCAACATAGATTAGACTTGCCTATTTTAGAACTTCTTATGAAATCAGGCAGTAAATACTGTTTTATATGTGAGTTATCAAGTAAAGAACAAAGAACTCTAGACAAGGTAATGGTAGAAGGTTGTCTCAGGTGAGACAGAGATGACAATGGTAAAAACAATACAAATATACATTTATAAAGAGTTAATACTGGTAAAATGGAAGGAGTCTTTGATTAATGTGGAAAATCTTAGATTTAGATTTAGTTCTGCCTTCCAGTGTACATTTTGTGCAACTGTTTGTTCCTTGTTGATTTTTCTTGCTGTTGTAATAAATTAATAAACTTACATGTTTAAATAATACAAACTTATTATCTTTCAGCTCTGAAGACTGGAAGTCTGACATAAAACTAAAATTAAAGTCCTAAAATTAAGATTCCAGAAGAAACAGTTTTTTTTTTTTTTTCCTGGGGGTTCTATATTATTGTGTAAATATTGTGACCCTCCAAAATTCATGTTGAAATTTAATTTCCAATGCAAAATATTGAGAAATGGGGTCATTAGGAGCCAACTGGGCCAGGAGGGCTCTGTGTTCATGATGACTTAATGCTTTATAAAGTGACTTGAGGAGAATAAGCCTACTCCTTCATTCCCCTGTAATGTGAGGATACAGTATTCATCTCTTGAAGAGTTTTCAGCAACAAGGCCCATTTTGGAAGCAGAAAGTAGCCCTCATCCAACATCAAACCTGTTGATGCCTTGATCTTGGACTTCCCAGCTTTCAAAAATAAATGTTTGCTCTTTATAAATCACACAACCTAAGGTATTTTGTTATAGCAATGAAATGACACTAAGACAAATATTGGTATGGAGAAATGGAGTGTTCTTCTAATTAATATCTAAAAATGTTGGTGCAGTTTTGCAACTGGGAAAGAGATAAAGCTGTACAGTAAAGGACTATCCTGGTGAGAGCTCAGAAGAGGAGAGTTGTAGGGAGAGCTTAAATATTCTTAGAGATTACTTAAGTGATTTTAATCTGAATTCTGCTAGAAATATGGACTGCAAAGGCCATTCTGTTGAAGTCTTAGATGGAAATGTGAAATATGTTATTGGAAGCTGGACAAAAGGCAATATTTCCTATGAAGTGGCAAATATCTTGGCTAGATTATGTCAATATTTTATTGCTTTTTGGAAAGCAGAATTTAAGAGCAACAAACTAGTATATTTGGTAGAAGACATCTCTAAGCAATATGTTCAAGGTGCTGCATGGCTTCTCTTGGCAACTTATAGTAAAAGTTGAGAATGGAGAGTTAAAGACATAATTTTTAATTAAAAGAGAAGCAGCACTTCAAGATTTGGAAAATTATCAGCCTGACCAGATTTTAAAGAATCAAAAGCTGTGTTTGGGAAAGAATACCAAGGTGTGGCCAAGTGATGTTTTGATAAGAAGATTAGTATGAATAGAAGGAAGTCAGATGCTATCCATCAAGACAATAAAAGAAAGACCCTTAAAGCATTTCAGAAATTATTGGTCCTGCCACTCGCCTCACAGGCCCAGAGTGCCAGGGCCTTGTGGACAGAACAATTTGAAAGAAGAGACCAAGTGGACCTAAGGAAACTTAGATTTTGCTACTCAGAGCTGCCTAAAATCTCTGCTCTAAAATCACAGTGCAGCTCTCCTTAGCTGACCCAGCTGTGGTTCAAGCAGCCCTAGCTGTGGTTCAGACTGCTGCTTGGAGTCACAAACTGTAAACTTTGGCAAAATCCACATGGTGTCAACTCTCAAGGTGCACAGAGTGCAGGAGTTGTGGAGGCATGGCTATCAACTCCTAGATTTCAAAACCAACACCTAGATTTCAAATGGTACATTGGAGAGCTTTGGGGCCCAGGCAAAGAACTCTACAGGAGGAGGACTACCACAGAAAATCCCCACTAGGGATGTGGGGCAATGACTAGTGAAGTGATGGGGTTGAAGCCACTGCAGAGAGTCCCCATTAGGTCAATGTTTAGTGGAGCCATGGGGGCAGGTGGGTCAGAGAGAGCTCCACTAGGGCCATGCCCACCATAGCTGTAGAATGGGGCCAGGAAGAAAGCCTCCAATATGACAAAACTTATGGAACCATTGGATCAGGGTCTCTAGGGTACTCCAAATCTGTAAAGACACCAGTGTGCAATGCCAGCCTGGGAAATCCACAGGCACAAGATACCAATCCGTTAAAGGAACAGTGTGGGCTGTGCTCAGCAAAGCTGTGAGGGTGGGGCAGACTAGCGCCTTAGGGGCCAAACCCTTTTCTCAGTGAGTTCTGAAGGAAGGCCATAGAGTCAAAGAAGGATTGTTCCTTGATAATTATTTTCAACCTCAAAATTTAATGTTTGCTTTGTTGAGTTTTAGACTTTCTTGAGACCTAATACCTCTTTCTTCCTATTCCTTCATTTTTGGAATGGAAAAATCTATCTTATGCCTGTCCTACATTTGTGTTTTGGAAGCACATAACTTATTTGTTTTCACATGCTCACAATTAGAGAGAAATTTGCCATAGGATTA
>NW_012114755.1:6946115-6953874 GCF_000951035.1 Colobus angolensis palliatus
AATAAAATGAATGTATCTTCAATGCAAGAAAAACATGAATATTTGAGTTTCTTCAAAATTTACATTGAAATTTAATCTCCAGTGCAATAGTGTTAAGCAATGGGGCCTTTTAAATGTGATTAGGTCATGAGGTCTTTGTGCTCATGAATAGAGTAGTGCTTGAGGGATTGAATTTACTCCTTCATCCCTTCTGCTTTGTAAGAATACAGCATTTGTGCCCTCTAGAACATGTAGCAACAAGGCACCATCTTGAAAACAGAGAGCTGTCTCACCAGAAAACAAACTTGCCAGTGCTTTGATCTTGAACTTCCCAGCCTCTAGAATTGTAAGAAAAAAAATTTCTGTTCTTTAAAAACTATTCAGTCTAAGGCATTTTGTTATGGCAGCATAAGTAAAACTAATATACTTGAGAAAGAATCTTGCCTATTTCAGCTTTGTAAGCTACCAACTTTTATTAGCTAGTGGATCCTTTCTATTTTCTAAGTCAGTAACATAGCATCTCTTTGGCCAGTCTTCCTTTTCTCACATTCATTTCTTTGATCCCCTTTTTTCTACCTCCCCTTTCTACTTTGATGACTATTTTTATTACAGTTGGCCTACTTGAATAATCTAGCCTAAACCCTTCATTATCTTTCAGAACCTGGGAAAAATTCTTTTTAGACTTGGCCCCATTTTTGGGTAGTGTGGCTCCACTGTTAAATAATCGTTACTTCATCAATAGTAGAACCTGGTTGTAGTTGAGTAGTTTGATTGGCACATTTCTTGCCTGTTAAATTTTGGGGGTCTGTGAACCTGCTTTAACATAGTTTCCTGCTCTCTTCAGTCCATCTAGTGATGTTTCTGCTGATGTAACATTTTCAAGAACCTTAAGAATGTCTTGTGTATTAGACAAGGGCACCTCAACGGATTTTTCTTAGATAATCTCATCTTTGCTTTTAGTTTTTACTGAGATAACGAATGAAACCTTCTTATTTCTGAGGTATGAAAAAAAGACTGTCCAGCCATATTTTCAGGGTTTTTTTTCTCTAAATAAGACTTTCCTGACAGTAAATTTGTAATATTAGCATCTTTTGCAATCCATGTAAGCTGAGAATTTTCAAAGTCATCAAATCCTGATTTATTTTTTGTTTAATAGTTCTTTCCCCAATTGTTTATTTCCATCTTGCATTTTGCTATAAGCAGCAAGAAAAAATTAGGCTACATATTTAAAACATTGCTTGGAAATCTCTAAGTATTAAAATTCTTAATTTATGTTTTGCTTTTCACATAACTATAGAAAACATTTCAGCTATGCTTTTTGAAGCTATGCATAAGAGTTCCTTTCCTTTTGTTTTCAAAAACAGATTTCTCTTTTCATCTAAGGAATTGTTTTTTGAGACAGTCTCTTTTTATCACCTAGGCTGGAGTGCAGTTGCATGATCATGGCTCACTGCAGCTTTTACCTCCCAGGTTCAAGTGATCCTCCAACCGCAGCCTCCCAAGTAGCTAGAACTACAGGCATATCCTACCACACCTGGCTAATTTTTAAAAATTTCTTACAGACAAGGTCTCAACATTTTGCCCTGTTTGGTCTCAAACTCCTGGGCTCAAGTGATCTTCCCAACTCAGCCTCTAAATGTGCTGAGATTAGAGGCATGAGCCAGCATGCCTAGCAAATTTGCATATTTTTACTCACTTTCTTTTCATGACAATTGAGTCATTCTCTAAGATTATATATATTTTTCTCTCTCATGTCTCTCATTTTCTCCTGAGCCCTTAATAGAAGAATTATGTGTATCCATGTTCCTACTAATAGTCTATTAAAAGGAAACCTAGGATGTTTCTACGATGTTTTTGAAGTTCTTCCAGCCTCTGTTTACTGCTCAAACACAAAGCCGCTCCTGCATTTTTAGATATTTGTGATACAATCACATCACTTCCAGGTAACAAAACCGGCATTACTTTTCTATTTCTGCTGTGTTATCACTTCGCGACATAAAGCATATATATTTATTATTTTACAATTTCAAAGATCAGAAATCTCACATAGATTACACTAAAATCAAGTTGTAAATAGGGCTTTTGGAGGCTCTAAAAAGAGTCTTCTCTCTTCCAGCTTCTAGATTCCACCCACTTTCCTTGGGTCCTGAGCCTCTTCCTCCATCTTCAAAGCCAGAAATATTGGGCTGACTCCTGCCATTTCTGGTTCTATTTTTTTACTACTTTTCCCATTTTTAAGAATTCTTGTGATGACTTTGGGCACTATCTTAGTTGGCCCAACTTGCAATTACAAAATACCTTAGACTTCATAGTTTTTAAGCAACAGAAATTTATTTCTTACAGTTCTAGAGGCTGGGAAGTCCAGGATGAGGGTGCTAGCATGGTCAGGTTCTATGAGGACCCTCTTCTGTTTATACTTATTATTGTATCCTCACATGGTAGAAGGGGTAAGGTAGCTCTCTGGAGCCTTTTTTTTTTTTTTTTTTTGAGACGGAGTCTCGCTCTGTCGCCCAGGCTGGAGTACAGTGGCCAGATCTCAGCTCACTGCAAGCTCCGCCTCCTGGGTTTACGCCATTCTCCTGCCTCAGCCTCCCGAGTAGCTGGGACTACAGGCGCCCGCCACCTCGCCCGGCTAGTTTTTTGTATTTTTTTAGTATAGACGGGGTTTCACCGTGTTCGCCAGGATGGTCTCGATCTCCTGACCTCGTGATCCACCCGTCTCGGCCTCCCAAAGTGCTGGGATTACAGGCTTGAGCCACCGCGCCCGGCCTCTGGAGCCTCTTTTATAAACTCATTCATGAGGATGGAGCCCTCATAACCTGATCACCTCTCAAAGGTTCTACCTTCTGATGTGATCATTTTGGTGATTAAGATTCAAGGTATTAATTTTGTGGGACATGAACATTCAAACCATAACAGGCATACCTGAATAGGATGATCTTTCTCTCTCTCTCTCTCTTTTTTTTTTCCACATAGGGTCTCACCCTGTCATCCGGGCTGGAGTGCAAAGATTGGATTACCATTTACTGCCATCTCGACCTCCTGGATGCAAGCATTTCTTCCACCTCAGCCTCCCAAGTACCTAGGACTACTGGTGCGTGCCACTACACTCAGCTAATATTTTGTATTTTTTGTAGAAAGAGGATTTTGCTATGAGACCATTCCAAGTTGGTCTCAAACTCCTAGGCTCAAATGATCTGTCAGCCTCGGCATCCCAAAGTGCTGGGATTACAAGCATGAGCCACAGAGCTTGCCAATCTATTTTAAGATCAGCTTATTATCAACCTTACTTCATTGTACAACCTTTATTTTTCCTTGCCATGTAACCTGACATATTCACAGATTCCATAGATTAGAACATAGATATCTTTGAGAGACTAATATTCTGCCTACCATAATGCCCTTCTTTCTTTTTCTCTAGAAAAGATTTTAATAATATGTTTGAACATGTTGGTTTTAAGGCTTAATAAATTTGACAAATATATATGGAAGTTTTTTTGTGTTACAAAGTGATATATATGTTGAATTTATTTTGATCATATAAATGTTTTACAAAATATATGAGAAAGATGCCTATAAGACATATCTAAAATGTCTAAAAACTTATGTGCATTTGAAATGATTCCATGAAGAAATTAAGATGAGGAAACTGGTAAGAATGATTAATAACAATAATAGCATGTTCCAGTCATTTAACAGATATGCCTGGCAAAAGTATTAGGTTCATTTTATAGATTAGTTTAAATCCTCACAACAATCAATAAAATGAAGATTTACAATCTGTATTTTATAGACACTAAAACTGGGTCCAGAAATGGTCCAATAATGCAACTGTAAAGTCACAGTTATTAAGTAGCACAGGCAGAGTTTGAGCCTTAGTCTTTTCACTACTATGATTTCTCTTTCCCTCTTGTAACGTAAGAAAGAAACACGCATTTTTAAATTAGTCACTTACTGACATTCAGAATGTTTCTGGACTACAACTTAACCCACCCTAACAGATAAACTTTCCAAATTTTAAAAAATATTTTGAATATAATTTTATCTAGTTTAAGTACATATTAGTATTAATATATATTTCATGTATAAAAATGGAATAAAACCCATATAATATAAAGGAGGTTGTGTTTATAGGCAGATTAAGGGTTCAGTTAAGAACAATTTCAGGAAAGATATAGTTTTGTTACTTTTTAAAGAATGGAATAGAAATTAACCTGAACAAACTGGTGGCAGGAGAAGGCCTGTGGAAGATGGAAGGTAATTCCAGAAAGTGGAACCAATAAAAACAAATGCAGTAATGTGGGACACTTTATATTTATTTAGAAACATTTGGCTGATGCATAGTTTGCATGAGAAGGAGGAGTGAGAAATAAGGCATGGGAGGCAAAGCAGGAATAGACTTTCTCAGAGGCTTCACCTTTAAGGTGAGAAGTTTGCACTTAATTTAGTAGCCAATTTGGAGTCATGGAAGAACTTTGATTCAGAGGGAATTGCATATAATACAATTGATCTTATATCCTGGCATTTTAATGTTAAAAAATATTTTCTGAGTATGTAACGTACAGACAAACTATAATTAATAAGTGGGGTTTTGAGAAATGGATACAGGTATTTTTGTTTGTTTCGTTTTCTGAAGTTCTGGCTCTACATATTTCCAACTCTGCATCTACTGTGTTTCCACATATCACACACTATAGAGCATATTCATACTGCAATGCAACTTTAAACTCTTCACCTTGATGTACTTTGCAAGATTTATTGGCACAGTGAGCAGTAAGAAAAGTCCTAGGAGCCATTTTTATACTGGGATAGCTAATGTGATTATACATGAATATGACTACAGGTACAGAATACCTATTAAACCTGAACAAAATGTATCTCTAGATTCAGTCTTCCCTTGGCTGAGTCTCAAAATTGCCCACAATAACTACAAATAGGATGGCATAAGGGAAGTTGGGGTGGAAATAGAAAGTTGTCATAACTAATTTTAGTTAAAATGTTTTTTTTTCAAATTTAACAAAAATATGTGACTATGTGAACACATTTTCTTTAGAGCACATTTTAGGACTTTAGGAAAGTTCTGTGTAAGTGAGGGTCTCTGGAACTTTGCTTCATTAGTATCCTAGCTTATTTTCTGTTGCTTCTAATAGAATACCTGAAAGTGGGTAATTTATAAAGAAAAATGATTTTTTTTCTTACAGTTATGGAGGCTGAGAAGTCCAAGGATGAGGGCTGCATTTGGTGAGGGTCTTCTTGCTGGTGGGAACTCTGCAACGTCCTGAGGTGGAAGAGAGCATCATCTGGTGAGGGGACTGAGTGTGCTAATTCAGGTCTCTCTTTCTCTTCTTAAAAAGCAACCAGTACCACTACCATGATAACCTTTTAAACCATTAACCCATTCATCCATGAATCCATGAATGGATTAATCCATTTATGAGGGCATCTTGTAAAGGTCCCACATCTCAATACTGCCACATTGAGAATTTTTAATATAATTTGGAGGAAACAAACATTCAAACTATAGCCCTCAGTTTTATAATGAAAATGCTTCCGTATACAATACCTCCTCCTGACCTATACTGCTGGAGCATATATTTGAAATCAGGCTGGACTTTGAGCATAAGCTTCATTAGATCAGGGATTCATGCTTGTTGCTGTCCTAGATGCCTACTTTAAGTGTAGTTTAGAATAGACCTTCCAAAGAGACTTCGGCATGATTGAATACATGAATGAACTATATCTATCTTTATATTAATTTTAACGAGTTCCTGGTTTTCAAATTCAAGTAATTCACCTATTCATCAACAGTTACACTCTTCTAAAATAGTATATGCAGCTAAATTATTTTAGTGAACGTAAGTTGTCCTAAAGATATTCTTTGGCATTTCTGACCATTACTACTACTCTTATGAAGAAATGATGAAGTAAAATTTAATTTCCTGCTGAAGAAAATGCCTGATTAAGAATATAAATTTAGAATGAGGTATAAATTCTTTTAAGAAGACTAATAATGGAGAGTTAAGATTATAAGAAAGAAGAAAAACGTGCTTAAAAGCAATCAAAATAGGTTACTTTTCCTTCATTCTTCTTTCTCAGCCAGCTGATACTCTTAGAAATTATTTAAGCATATTTTTAAGGCCTCCAACAAACTTAAATAAGTAATATTATTACATTTTACAGTGAAAAATATTAAGGCGTAGAGCATTTTAATAACTTGTTCAAGATATCAGTAGATGAATGCTGAAGCTAAAGTTTGAACTAAGAACTGTCTGTTCCAAGATCTATTATCGTTTCTCCTGATGATTACAGTCTCCTGTGAAACATAAGAATATGTGAACATTCATCTGTAATTTAATATATAAGGAGAAATTACAGGTGGAATGATCACATATTCTTTATGTTTCACATCATATTATAAATGTCTCCATTTAGACTCCTAAAAAATTAACTTTGGTGCTCATTCTGACTTTTTGCTCATTCTTTTATAGAAGAGTATTCACTTACTTGGGAAAATCTCAATGGTAATTTTGAAGAAGATGCATGTGGTAGTTAATGAGAAATGTGACTACTCTTCTTTCTACCTTGTGAACCTTTCAGGTCTTGGATTGAAGTAAATGTGACATTTTACTTTGAGAGAATCTGCACGATGATAAAAGAAGGCTACAGGTCAAATAGGAAGGAGAGAGAGGGCCTGTAGTTAAAGGTAAGCTAAGTGATTTTAAGCAGGTTAAGACAGAAAGGAAAGCAAAGGACACTAATGAAAGGAGAGCTAGAATGGGTTGAAAGCAGTCATAAGTCTTTAAAGGAGATCAACTGGATAATAAATGCAATGTATTCACTTCAGATCCTTATAGTGCTAAAAATCAATATTTTATTATATTTAAATTATTAAGAGAAGCAAATGGGATGAGGAGAAGTCAGAGCAAAGGATACATTTCTCCTAATGTCAAAGAAGAATGTGCATGAAATATAGATCACACAAGTATTAGTGATCAAAGAGACAAGTGAGGTCCAAGGTCTGAGTGGAGCACAGCTGCAGTATGACTCACATGAACAATGCTTGCTGAATTCATATTCACAGGAGTATCATAAACAAATGAAAGAAGTCCCTGGGTCATAATCTCCCTAGTCCCCCGACTCAGACTTTCATGGTTTCAATTCTGTCTTTCATTGTACTATTTTTTTAATTCAATTTAACTTGGTCTAACCAAAAGCAAAACAGTAAACATGTGTGTATGTGTGTGTGTGTGATTTTAAAGAGACATTTTATGCATAAAGAATTGATTGTACTCGTTTGTCTTAGCTAGCTAGCTAAATTTTGTCAATAGATAAAACCTAAGGTGGGTAAGAAAGGGGCATATTCTGCACATAAACCTTAATCATATCCTGTTTCCTCCAAGCTATCCAACATTTTGGAAGATAAGCTCGGAAGCTTCACTCTAAAAGCCTGAGAAATCTGAAAGCAGAGTATTACCTTAAGCAATGAATAATGTATGAAGAAAATCCATACCATGTAATTTCTTGAATGCCAGCAGTCAATTTCTGTTTTAATCTTCTTATTTCCCATGCACATTTTATGTATGCCACTATAAGTTATTTCAGAAAGCAAGTAGTATATACATTACAAATGAATACACAGATAGGCCTGAAAATCAGGTGCCTCGTAACACAGCTTTGCCACTTACTTGTTGTGTAACATTAGTTTATTATTCAATCTCCCTGGGCTCCAACTTCCTCAACTCAGTGGTATAAGGTCTAATTTTTTGTTTGTTTGTTTGTT
>NW_012114755.1:6953924-6958361 GCF_000951035.1 Colobus angolensis palliatus
GAAGCTTCACTCTAAAAGCCTGAGAAATCTGAAAGCAGAGTATTACCTTAAGCAATGAATAATGTATGAAGAAAATCCATACCATGTAATTTCTTGAATGCCAGCAGTCAATTTCTGTTTTAATCTTCTTATTTCCCATGCACATTTTATGTATGCCACTATAAGTTATTTCAGAAAGCAAGTAGTATATACATTACAAATGAATACACAGATAGGCCTGAAAATCAGGTACCTCGTAACACAGCTTTGCCACTTACTTGTTGTGTAACATTAGTTTATTATTCAATCTCCCTGGGCTCCAACTTCCTCAACTCAGTGGTATAAGGTCTAATTTTTTGTTTGTTTGTTTGTTTGTTTGTTTTGGGCTGGAGTCTTACTCTGTTGCCCAGGCTGGAGTGCAGTGGCATGATCTCAGCTCACTACAGCCTCCACCTCCTGGGTTCATGTGATTCTCCTTCCTCAGCCTCCCAAGTAGCTGGGATTACAGGCACCCATCACAATGCCTGGGTAAAAACTGAGTTTTCAGTAGAGATGGGGTTTCACCGTTTCGACCAGGCTGGTCTCGAACTCCTGACCTCAAGTGATCCACTTGCCTTGGCCTCCTAAACTGCTGGGATTACAGGTGTGAGTCACCGCACCCACGCTATAAGGTCTAATGTTAAGGCCCAATATTATGTGCTGCCTTGATATCTGCAAAACCTGGGAGTTCCTTGAATGGCTTCATTACAAGTTTCCCTCTATACTCTGTTCCCACAGATAAGGTCCCTTAGCAAAACAGTTATCTTAACCAAGGAAACCAAGAGCAGTTTATACTTATTCCTGAGTAATAGGTTTCAGCCTCAGTCAACTGCAAAATTATTCAAATAAGCCAGTCTCATCCTCATGTGAGAATGAGGTGTCACTTCACTCTCTTGGTGCTATGAAGCTACTTACCACACTCCCTGATTATTACTCTTATTTTCTTCCAAGAGCAACCACACTATGGCCCTGCATGTTATGTGATGCCCTCCTCCCCGAGTTATGAGTACATGTAGCTAACAAAGTGCTATCAATTTCATCTGTCCAAGCCAGGGAACTTCCATTACTCTATGGGAATTCCTTTCTTGCTAATTGAGTGAAGAGTTGGTTATCAAAGTAATATTCCATCCAACTTTGTCATGTTGTAATTGATACATAAAGATAACTTCAGACTTAGAGAAACCTGGTAATGCTACTTCTCACTGGCCACACGGTTCCTCCCAACTTGGATTTCTCAGTCTATTCCCCACATTAACTCTATGCAGCAGCAACTCTAGCACAGATTTTCTTCTACTCCATAACCCAGGTAGGGGTTCTTTATACGTGAAACTTGTGATATTTATTGTTCTTTTCTCTAAATTATGTGAAGGTAACAATTTCCTACCTGATCAAATGACAATTTATACTTTCATAGCCTTAAAGGCCTTTAGGAAACTCAGTTTCTATTTGTTATGAAGCTATTAAAATAAAAATCTTTATTTTTACCTTTGGTAACTCCACTATAAAAACAGGAAAATTATTGTACTTAATTGTTGGAAAATAACAGATATATATAGATACATAAATCTGTTAGCAGATCTGCCATAGACTACATACTGGTACATTTTTGTTCCACAAAATTTTCAGCCTATTTTCACAAAATATCTGAAGACAAATACCATCATTTAAGTCTAAAATATGGTTGAAAATTAAGTGTTATTAATACTTCACTTTAGGGCTTTTGCTCTAGTTATTTCTACCACCTCTGCTTTCAAATATCTGTGCTACGTCCTTTACCTGATTCAAATGCTATTCATGATAACTACTATATTTATTATTATAAGAGGTGTTCCCTTGGAGCAACTCCACTATCCTTTACCCTCTTCTATGTTTTTTGTTTGTTTTTCTTTGCCGTTATATTCTTTGCCATCCAATATAGGATATAATTTACTTTTTTAAAAGTATCATATTATCTATACTTCAACTAGACTATACGATCCATAAAATTTGGAATCTTTATTTTATTCATTGAAGTAATCCAAGTAACTAGATCATGTTTAGAACATAATGGGAGCTCTATAATATGTATTGAATAAACAAATTATATTTCCATCTGTATCTTCTAAGTGGCTCCAGAAAAGGCTATGAGTGAGTTTGGCCATCTTTTAATTTATTCTGTGAGAAGGCCAAATGATAGAATTGTTTTCACTTTATATACACAAAAAACTGAGGATTAGAGATATTTTATGAATAACCCATGGGTAAGCAGCTAGTAAATTAGGACAATAGATTTTTCTTCTGTAAAATCAAAATAATTATAGAATCTACCTCTCATCATATGGTATGTTACTTCTTTTTCATGCTGCTGATAAAGACATAACCAAGACTGGGCAATTTACTTAAGAAAGAGGTTTAATTGGACTTACAGTTCCATGTGGCTGGGGAAGCCTCACAGTCATGATGAAAGGCAAGGAGGAACAAGTCTCATCTTACACGGATGGCAGCAGGCAAAGAGACGATGAGGAAGATGCAAAAGCAGAAACCCCTGATCAAACCATCAGACCTTGTGAGACTTGTTCACTACCTCGAGAACAGTATGGGGAAAACCACCCCCATGATTCAATTATCTCCCACCAGGTCTCTCCCACAACACTTGAGAATTATGAGAGTAGAATTCAAGATGAGATCTGTGGGGGACACAGAGCCAAACCATATCATTCCGCACCTGGCACCTGCAAAATCTAATGTCCTCACATTTCAAAACCAATCATGCCTTCCCAACACCCCAAAAGTCTTAACTCATTTCAGCATTAACTCAAAAGTCCACAGTCCAAAGTCTCACCGGACACAAAGCAAGTCCTTTCCACCTGTGAGCCTATAAAATCAAAAGCAAACTAGTTGTTTCTTAGATACAATGGGGGTACACAGACATTGAATAAATATAACCATTTCAAACGGCAGAAATTGGCCAAAACAAAAGGGCTACAGGGCCTATGCAAGTCTGAAATCCAGCAGGGCCATCAAATCTTATAGCTCCAAAATTATCTCTTCTGACTCTATGTCTCACATGCAGGTCATGCTGAGGCAAGTGGTGGGTTCTTGTGGTCTTGGGCAGCTCTGCCCCTGTGGCTTTTCAGGGTACAGCCTCCTTCCTGGCTGCTTTCATGGGGTGGCGTTGCGGGTCTGCGGTTTTTTTCAGGCACAGGGTGCAAGCTTTCAGTGGATCTATCATTCTGGGATCTGGAGAATGGTGGTCCTCTTCTCACGGCTCCACTAGGTGGTGCCCCAGTAGGGACTCTGTGTGGGGGCTCTGACGCCACATTTCCCTTCTACTCTGCCCTAGCAGAGGTTCTCCTGAGAGCCCCACCTCTATAGCAAACTTCGGCCTGTGCATCCAGGCATTTCCTTACATCTTCTGAAATCTAGGCGGAGGTTTCCAAACCTCAATTCTTGACTTCGCTGTACCCACAAGCTCAACACCACATGGAAGCTGCCAAGGCTTGGGGCTTACACCATCTGAAGTCACAGCTGGAGCTCTACATTGATCCCTTTAAGCCACAGTTGGAACAGCTGGGACACAGGGAACCAAGTCCCTAGACTGCACACAGCACTAGGACCGTGGGCCTGGTCCACAAAACCACTTTTTCCTCCTAGCCTCCGGGCCTGTGATGGGAGAGGCTGCCCTGAAAACCTCTGACATGCCCTGAAGACATTTTCCCCATTGCCTTGGGGATTAACATTTGGCTCCTCATTATTTATGCAAATTTCTGCAGGAGGCTTGAAGTTCTTCTCAGAAAATTGAATTTTCTTTTCTATCTCACACTGTCAGGCTGCACATTTTTCAAAGTTTTATGCTCTGTTTCCCTTTTAAAATGAATGCTTTTAACAGCACCCAAGTTATCTCTTGAATGCTTTGCTGCATAGAAATTTCTTCCACCAGATACCCTAAATCATTTCTCTCAAATTCAAAGTTCTACAAATCTCTAAGGCACGGCAAAAATGCCACCAGTCTCTTTGCTAAAACAACAGGAGTCACCTTTGCTCCAGTTCCCAACAAGTTCCTCATCTCCATCCAAGACCACCTCAGCCTAAACCTTACTGTCCATATCACTATCAGCATTTTGGCCAAAGCCATTCAACAAGTCTCTAGGGAGTTCCAAAGTTTACCACATTTTTCTGTCTTCTTCTGAGCCCTCCAAGCTGTTTCAACCTTTGCTTGCTACCCAGTTCCAGTCAGTTCCACCGAAAGTCATACCTTTTCAGCAATACTCCTCTCTACCTGTACCCATTTACTGTATTAGTACATTATCATGCTGCTCATAAAGACATACCCGAGACTGAGTAATTTACAAAAGAAGGAGATTTAATTGGATTTATAGTTTGACATGTCTGGGGAAGCCTCACAATCATGATGGAAGGCAAGGAGAAGTAAGTCCCACC
>NW_012114755.1:6958411-6963126 GCF_000951035.1 Colobus angolensis palliatus
TCCTTACATCTTCTGAAATCTAGGCGGAGGTTTCCAAACCTCAATTCTTGACTTCGCTGTACCCACAAGCTCAACACCACATGGAAGCTGCCAAGGCTTGGGGCTTACACCATCTGAAGTCACAGCTGGAGCTCTACATTGATCCCTTTAAGCCACAGTTGGAACAGCTGGGACACAGGGAACCAAGTCCCTAGACTGCACACAGCACTAGGACCGTGGGCCTGGTCCACAAAACCACTTTTTCCTCCTAGCCTCTGGGCCTGTGATGGGAGAGGCTGCCCTGAAAACCTCTGACATGCCCTGAAGACATTTTCCCCATTGCCTTGGGGATTAACATTTGGCTCCTCATTATTTATGCAAATTTCTGCAGGAGGCTTGAAGTTCTTCTCAGAAAATTGAATTTTCTTTTCTATCTCACACTGTCAGGCTGCACATTTTTCAAAGTTTTATGCTCTGTTTCCCTTTTAAAATGAATGCTTTTAACAGCACCCAAGTTATCTCTTGAATGCTTTGCTGCACAGAAATTTCTTCCACCAGATACCCTAAATCATTTCTCTCAAATTCAAAGTTCTACAAATCTCTAAGGCATGGCAAAAATGCCACCAGTCTCTTTGCTAAAACAACAGGAGTCACCTTTGCTCCAGTTCCCAACAAGTTCCTCATCTCCATCCAAGACCACCTCAGCCTAAACCTTACTGTCCATATCACTATCAGCATTTTGGCCAAAGCCATTCAACAAGTCTCTAGGGAGTTCCAAAGTTTACCACATTTTTCTGTCTTCTTCTGAGCCCTCCAAGCTGTTTCAACCTTTGCTTGCTACCCAGTTCCAGTCAGTTCCACCGAAAGTCATACCTTTTCAGCAATACTCCTCTCTACCTGTACCCATTTACTGTATTAGTACATTATCATGTTGCTCATAAAGACATACCCGAGACTGAGTAATTTACAAAAGAAGGAGATTTAATTGGATTTATAGTTTGACATGTCTGGGGAAGCCTCACAATCATGATGGAAGGCAAGGAGAAGTAAGTCCCACCTTAGGTGGATGGCAGCAGGCAAAGAGAGAATGAAGAAGACACAGAAGCAGAAACCTCTGATCAAACCATCAGATCTTGTGAGACTTACTCACTATCATGAGAACTGTATGGAGGAAACCGTCCCCATGATTCAGTTACCTCTTACCAGGTCCTTCCCACAACGCAGGGAAATTATGAGAGTAGAATTCAAGATGAGATTTGGGAGGGGATACAGAGCCAAACCAAGTAATATGGTAAAATGTGTCTAAGCCTAAAACTATTGAGAGTAGTGTCTGTCACATGGCATATACTTCTAAAATGTTAGCAGTGATGAATTGCCACTATAAGTCAATGTTTTATCTCATGAGTACATGTGCTTTAATACGTGATGAATATAAGCAAAGTCAAATACTCAGTATTAGTTTTTCTCATTTTCTTAGGTCTAATACCCAGATTCTTTATTTTCTATACTTTTATGTGCCATGGCCATGACAGTTATGTTAATATCTTAGAACATTTGTGCTCTCATATTAAAATATTATAGACTGGGTAATTTATAAACAACAGGAATTTTTTGGTCACATTCCTGTAGGCTTGGGAGTTCAATATCAAGGTGCCGGTAGATTCAATGTCTGGTGAGGAGTCTATTCCTCATAGATGGTTCCTTCTGTGTCCTTACTTGACAGAAGGGCCAAGACAGCTCCCTTCAACTTCTTTTTTCAAGGGCACTTATCTGATTCATGAAGATGGAGTTCTCATGACTGAATCACCTCTAAAAAAGGCCGCTTTTTTTTTTTTTTTATATACTTTAAGTTCTAGGGTACATGTGCATAACGTGCAGATTTGTTACATATGTATACTTGTGCCATGTTGGTGTGCTGCACCCATCAACTTAATATCATCACAGTAGAGGTTAGGTTCCACGAATTTTAGAGGGACACACATTCAAACAATAGCAGTTCTGGTCACCTTCTTAAGGCAAAATTATTGTTTAATAATTTAAAGATCATTACTTAATTATAAATATCCATATACTAGTTTCAGTGCTATGAAATATCTACATATGACTTACTTTAATCCTCATAGCAATCCTGTAAATTAGGTAGAACAGATAAAAACAAATAAACCTGAATTAGAGAGGATAAAAGAACAACTTAAACTGAAACACACAACCAGTAAGTGAACAGAGCTGTGCTTGAATTCCCAGCAAAAACTACCTTTAAATTATATAATGAGACTAACGTCCAGCTTATTCTGAAATCCCAGGATTCACATGCCAATGTAAGCAGAAAAACTTTCGTAGCAGAAGTGGTAGGATTTATTTCCTTTCTCTGGTGGTCCCCATTTCCAACCCCTTCATTCTAAGAAGCATTTCCCCACCCAGATGGGCTATCACTTCCAGACCTCTGCTGAGGCCTTTTCTCTTCATACTGATCATTTGCCCTTTTCACTGTGGCAGAATTTCCCACTCCACTCCACAGGTTACCTTCTTATTTTTATTTTCTTCTGTCTCCTAGGAGAATGTGACTTCATCACATTCTGGGTCTTTCTCATATATCTCAGCCATGAAATTTACACCTAGGACCCTTGGGCCTGCCTTACAAATGTTTATCTCAGCATCCATAAGAAGATATTCTACAGGCTTATTTATTATTTGAACAAAAACAATGGATGAACAAATGAAATGTCTATTTTCTGCAAAGGCAAACAAAGGTACAAAGGTATTGAGTTTCTTTTACAGAATTGTTTTTCCTTTTTTATTTTCTTATAGCCTATTGAGGTGCACTTGAGTCTGTTCAGAATTAACGAGCCTCAGCAGAAATGTTGCCAATTTCCTTTGCAAAAGAATAGCAAACAAAATAGGGTTTGTGGGGTTTTAATATTTGAGCTTTGTTGTTCTTGTTTGTATTTTTTATTTTTATTTCTCCTTTAACAAATATATTAACTATTTCATCCATTAAAGGATAGAATAAAATTGAGGCAACATTTGCTCACATTCTGGCAGATTCTAAAATATCCTTATATCCAGATGAAGAGGTATAATGGGCATAGCTGAGAGACAACAGAGAAGAATAAAGGTGATATGGAGAGGAGTGAGGGGGCAGTAAGACTATGGAAAGAATTGCGCCCAGGCACAGTGGCTCATGCCTATAAACCTAGCACTTTGGGAGGCCCAGGTGGGGTAATCACTTGATCCTAGGACTTTGAGACAAGCCTGAACAACATGGTGAAACACTGTCTCCATTAAAAATACAAAAAATTAGCTTGGAATAATGGTTCATACTTGTAGTTCCAGCTGCTCAAGAGACTGAGGTGGGAGGATAACCTGAGCCCCATAAGTGGAGGCTGCAGTGAGCTGTGTTGGCAGCACTGCACTCCAACATGGGAGATGGGAGTGTGACCCTGTCTTAAACTAACAAACAAACAAACAAAAACTGCCCAGCTGTTATAGCAGGGATTATCAAGCTGAGGAGTAGGGGATAAAAATGATACATGGAAGACTGACAGGAATTCAGAAGTGGAGATATGGATGGATTTGAAAACATGTTTGAGATTATAATATAATTTTATATATGACAAACATAAAGAAAGAAAAATCTGAATACCTTGCTCAGAGAAATGTTTTGAGTGAAAAATGAAGAGTTACAAAAAGCTTGAGAAGCACTGCTTTAGAGAATCTGTGTGCTTAATTAAATAATACTTAAATAATTTGATTCAAATCTGACATAACTGATTGCATTTGCCTTCTCTAAATTCTTTATTATAGTAGGAAGATTTGTAATTACATAATTTTAAATAGAGCATTACCCAGCAGTGACCTCATGATGTGTGAAGCAAGATGTAATCATGGTTTTCCTATAAGAAAAGAATAAAAAAGAAAGAAAATCCTCATATACGAAACTAGCACTTTTAACATATCTCACTTAGCAAGCTGAGTGTTGATTATATTAACAGAATTAATTGAATAGATAAGAAAGACAATTGTCTGATAAATTCTTGGCTTATGTTTTTTAGAAGAGCATTATTTTTTTAACAGTGGTGTACAACTGTGTTAATGAAATAACTTTCTATAATTATCAACAAAGCTGTAAGTTCACTTGTTTTCTTTCAGATCAGGGATGTAGTATAGCATAGTAATAAAACTTTTGCTCTCAAGTGAGACTGCCTGGCTTTGAATCCTCTTTTCAAAGCTCTCCTATTCTATGATCTTGAGGTAGTCACTTCAGTTTTCTAAGTCTCAGTTTCCTCGTGTGCAAAATGGACGTGATGGTAGCACAAATCTTATAAGATTGCAGTGAATATTAAGTGAGATAATTTCATAATGTTTTAGTAGAGTACATAAGACAATAAAGCTCTCAATTAACGTTTTATAATCCTTTCCATACAGCTTATCTATGCCAACGTCATGAAGAACATATTGCACCTTTTGTTATGTCTCAACCTTAATGAAAAATCATGCTTTATAATGCACAGTAAATGAGAATTAGAAAGTGCAGAGTTTGAGCTTAGCGTTCTCAATTTATTTCTGAATAAGTTTGGACTGTAAACTAGTGTAACCATTGTGGAAAACAGTGTGGCAATTCCTCAAGGATCTAGAACTAGAAATACCATTTGCCCCAGCCATTCCATTACTGGGGATATACCCAAAGGATTATAAGTCATGCTGCTATAAAGACACATGCACACGTATGTTTATTG
>NW_012114755.1:6964058-6965992 GCF_000951035.1 Colobus angolensis palliatus
GCTGACCAGAGCTGGCATGAATTGAAACACAAATGTTCTTTAGCCTCTGCAACTGATGCAGGTTGAAAGCTCAGTGACTTCTGATTAGGGGCAAGAAAAACTAGTGTCTCTGATGGCTGGCATGGAGCAAGATGGCTGAATAGAAGCCTAAACTGATCATCCTCCCAACAGAAAGACCAAATTTAACAACTATATACACCAAGAAAGCACCTTCATAAGAACCAAAAATCAGGTACCAGCTCAGCCACAATGAGATAGAGCAGTAAGAGGGCTTTTGGGGTCCCCAGTTCAATGCCCTGGCTCTTGGATGGCATTTCTGGATTAGCCCTGGGTCAGATGGGAGTCCACTGTCCTGAAGGGTGAGTCTCAGGCCTGGCAGCATTCATCACAAGCCAACTGAAGAGCCCTTGGGACTTAAGGTAACATCAGCAGCAGCCTGGAAGTATTTTCCATGGGCCGTAATGGTAGTGGCCATGGAGAGAGGCTCATTTGTCTGTGGAAAGGGAAGGGAAGAGTGAGAAGGACTTTGTCTCTTCATTTGAATAACAGCTTAACCATAGTATAATAGAGCACCAGGAAGATTTCTAAGGGTTTTGACTCCAGTGTCTGACTCCAGATGGCAGGCATCTCAAGACCTATCTGGGGAACAGGGGAACTTGCCACCCCGAAGAGAAGAATACAGCCTGACTGGCTCCAATACCTGCATATTGCAGAGCCTCAGGGCCTTGAGTAAATATAGGTAGTAATCAAGGAGTGGTTGCCACAAGCCTTGGACAAGACTCGGTGCTGTGTGACTTCATGTCAGACCCAGCGCAATCCCATTGGTGGTGACCACAGGGGTGCTTGCATCACCACACACCTAGTTCCAGGTGACTCAGCACAGAGATAGACAGAGAGACACTGTTTCCCAGAAAGCAAGGGAAGAAAACATGAGTCTCTACCTAGTAATCCAGAGAATTCTTCTGGATCTTATCCAAGAACACCAAGGCAGTACCTATGATTCTGCAAGAACCAGAGCATTAGAGGTCTGGGAGTGGTTCCTAATGCACATACAGCTTAGATCACTAAATACAAGTTTTAGAATACCTAGAAAGCCTTTCCAAGAATGATGGATACAAAAAAGCCCAGACTGCAAAGACTACAATAAATAATTCACTCTTCAATACTGACAGATACTGACAAATGGCCACAATCATCAAGACCACACAGGAAAACATAACATCACTCAATAAACTAAATGAAGCACCAGGAATTAATACCTAAGAAACAGAAATATGTGACCTTTCAGAAAGAGAATTTGAGGAAACTCTTAAGGAAATTCAAGATAATGCAGAGAAGGAATTAATAATTCTATCAGATAAATTTAACAAAGAGATTAAAATAATTAAAAAAGAGTAAAGCAGAAAATTTGGAGCTGAAAAATGCAATCGACGTACTGAAAAACACATCAGAGACTTTTAATAACAGAAATTGATCAAGCAGAAGAAAGAATTAATGAGCTTGAAGATGGGCTATTTGTAAATACACAGAGGAGACAAAAGTAAAAAGAACAAAAAACAATGAAGCACTCCTATAAGATCTAGAACATATCCATAAACAGGCAAATCTAAGATTTATTGTCTTTAAAAAGGAAATAGAGAGAGAAGTGAGTGTAGAAAATTTATTCGAAGGGATAATAACAAAGAACTTCCCAAACCTAGAGAAAAATACCAATATTCAAGTATAAGATGGTTATATGGAACACCGAGCAGATTTAACTCAAAGAAGACTACCTTAAGGCTTTTAATAATCAATCTTCCAAAGGTCAAGGTCGAAGAAAAAATTCTAGAAGGAGCAAGTGTAATGAAACAAATGACATAAAATTGAGTTTCAGTACCTCTGGCAGCAGACTTCTCAGTGGAAACCATAGAGGCTAGGAGACAGTAGCATGACAC
>NW_012114755.1:6967376-6992379 GCF_000951035.1 Colobus angolensis palliatus
AAAAAAAGAAAAAAACACACTTCACCTATAAGGACACACATAGACTGACAATAAAGGGATGGAAAAAAATATTCCATGTCAAGGGAAACTAAAATTGATCAGAAGTAGCTACAGTTAAATCAGACAAAATAGATTCCAAGATAAAAAAATGTAAGAAGAGACAAAGAAGGTCACTATATAATGATAAATAAGTCAATTCAGCAAGAGGATATAACAATTTTAAATAAATATGCACCTCTAACACTGGTGCTCACACATATATATAGCAAATATTATTAGAGCTAAAACAAAGGAGAAAAATCCCCATACAATAACAGCTGGAGATTTCAACACCCCACTTTCAGTATTGGACAGATCATCCAAACAGAAAATAAACAAAGAAACATGAGACATAATCTGCACTATAGACCAAATGAACCCAATTGATATTTATAGAACATTTTATCTGAGAGTATGGAATACACATTTATTTCCTCAGCATATGGATCATTCTTAAGAATAGATCATATATTAGGCCACAAAAGGAGTCTTAAAATATTCAAAACAATTGAAATTTTATCAAGCATTTTCTCTGTCCACAATGGAATAAAACTAGAAATCAATAATAAGAGGAATTTTTAAAACTATACAAACACATGGAAATTGAACCATATCTTCCTGAATGACCAATAGGTCAATGAAGAAATTAAGAAGAAAATTATAAATGTCCTTGAAACAAATAGTAATGGAGTTACAATACACTGAAACATATAAGATACAACAAAAGCAGTGCTAAGAGGGAAATTTACAGCTATAAGTGCCTACATCAAAAAAGAAGAAATATTTCTAATAACTAGCCTAACAATGTATGTTAAAGAACTGGAATAGCAGGAGTAAACCAAACTCAAAATTAGTAGGAGAAAAGAAATAATAAACATTAAACATAAATAAATAAAATTGAAATGAAGAAAATATTACAAAGATCAGCAAAATAAAAAGTTGGTTTATTGAAAATACAAACAAAAGTCACAAGTCTTTAGCCAGACTCACTGAAAAAATGAAAGAAGGCTCAAATAAATAAAATCAGAGGTGAAAAAAGAGATATTAGAATGAATGCCACAGAAATTCAAAGGATCATTAGTGGCGACTATGAGCAACTATATGCAAATAAACTGAAAAATCAAGAAGAAATAGAGAAATTCCTAGACACATACAATCTACCAAGATTGAACCATGAAGAAATTCAACACCCGAAGAGACAAATAACAAGTAACAAGATCAAAGCCATAATCAAGTCTCCTAGCAAAGAGAAACTTGGGATCTGATGCTTCACTGCTGAATTCTACCAAACATTTAAAGAATAACTAATATCAATCCTACTCAAACTATTCCAAAAAATAAAGGAGGAAGGAATACATCCAAACTCATTCTACAAGGCCAGTATTACCTTGATACCAAAACCAGGCAAAGACACATCAAAAAGATAAATTCAACAACACATTAATAAGATCATTCATTGGAAGTATCAGTATTGTTAAAATGTTCATACTACCAAAAGCAGTCTACAAATTCAATGCAGTTCCTATCAAATTACCAATGACCTTCTCACAGAAATAGAAAAAAAATTCCGAAATTTATACGGAATCATAAAACACCTAGAATAGCCAAAGTATCCTGAGCAAAAAGAATACTGGAGGAATCACAATAGTAACCAAAACAACATGGTACTGGCATAAAAACAGACACATAGACCAAGGGAACAGAATAAAACCCCAGGGGCAAATTCAAACATCTACAGTGAACTCGTTTTCAAAAAAGATGCCAAGAACATATTTTGGGGAAAGAACAATATCTTCAATAAACGGTGCTGGGAAAACTGGATATCAATGTGTAAAAGAATGAAACTAGATCCTTATGTCTTACCATATATAAAAAAAAAAAATGAAGTACAACATGAATTAGATACTTAAAACTAAAACCTCGAACTATGATACTACTAAAATAAAACATTGGTGAGACTCTCCAGAACACTGAACTAAGCAAAAATTTCCTGAGTAATACTCCACAGGCAACCAAAGCACAAATGGACAAATGGGATCACATTAAGTTAAAAGGCTTTTCCATAGCAAAGGAAACAATCAACTAAGAAACAACCCACAAAATGGGAGAAAATTTTTGCAAACTATCCATCTGACAAAGGATTAATGACCAGAATATACAAGGAGCTTAAATAACTCTACCAAAAAAAATCAAATAATCCAATTAGAAAATGGGCCAAATATCTGAATAGATATTTCTCAAAAGAAGTCATATAAATAGCAAACAGGTATATGAAAAGGCACTCAATATTATTGATTATCAGAAAAATGCAAATCTAAATGACAATAAGATATCATCTAACCCCAGTTAAAATGGCTTTTATCCAAAAGACAGTCAATCACAAATGCTGGAGAAGATGCAGAGATGCAGAGAAAAGGAAACCCTCGAAAACTCTTCGTGGGAATGAAAATTAGTGCAGCCACTATGGATAACAGCTTGGAGGTTCCTCAAAAAACTAAAAATAGAGCAACCAAAAGATCCAGCAATCTCACTGCTAGGTGTATACCCAAAAGGAAGAAAACCAGTCTAAGGAAGTGATACCTGCACTCACATCTTTGTTGAAAGACTGTTTACAATAGTCAAGATTTGGAAGCAACCTAAGTGTCCATCAACAGATAAATGGATAAATAAAATGTTATATATATATACACATACACACACATATACAATAAAGTACTATTCAGACATAAAAAATAATGAGATCCTGTAATTTGCAACAACATGGATAAAACTGGAGTCATTATGTTAAGTGAAATAAGTCAGACACATAAAGTGAAACTTTACATGTTCTCATTATTTGTAGTAGCTAAAACTTAAAGCAATTGAACGCATGGAGATAGAGAGTAGAAGCATGGTTAGTAGAGCCTGGTAAGGGTAGTAGGGTGTGGAGGGTAGAAATAAGGCTGATTAACAAGTAAAAAAGGGCCAGACACGGTGGCTCGCCTGTAATCCCAGTACTTTGGGAGGCCGAGGCAGGTGGATCAGGAGGTCAGGAGATCGAGACCATCCTGGCTAACATGGTGAAACCCCGTCTCTACTAAAAATACAAAAAATTAGCCAGGCGTAGTGGCATGCGCCTGTAGTCACAGCTACTCAGGAGACTGAGGCAGGAGAATCGCTTGAACCTGGGAGGCGGAGGTTGCAGTGAGCTGACATCATGCCACTGCACTGCAGCCTGGGCGACAGAGCAAGACTCCGTCTCAAAAAAAAAAAAAAAAATAGTTTGAATGAATAGGACCAAGTATTTGATAGCAAACAGAGTGACTATTATCAACAATAATTTAATTTTACATTTAAAAATAACTGAAAGAGTATAATTGGATTGTTTGTAACTAAAAGAAAGGATAAATGCTTGAGGTGATGAATGCCCCATTTACATTAATATGACTATTACATGTTGCATGCCTGTACCAAAATATCTCATGTATACCATAAACATATACACCTACTATGCATGTACAAAACTTGAAAATTTTAAAAAGAGTGTCTCTACACTCCAGAAATACCTCAAAACCTACTCATGAAAAGCAGCAGTTATCTAGTGAATTTTTAAAACATCTTATCTTCACTTTCAATTATGGTCCCATATTTTATATCATCCTTACTAGACAAACTTTGAAAAAGTAACTGCTTCAAACCAATCTCTTGTTTCTGTTTGACACTCCCTCATAAGGCTGTGGGCATGATGTAGACTTACAAAGTTACTGCAGTCATCTTTATCCTTAACACAGATGCAGCAGGGTGGGAGCTGCAACACCGCAGTGCACTGTGCCCCTAGAGGTGTGGGATGAGCAGCACCCAGGGCAGTGTCCTGCAGGCTGAGGTCTTGAAGCTGGTCAGTCCTGTCTATGTCTTTGGCATGGTTGGAATTATTTGCAAAATCCACAGTAAGCTGTGGTGAAGGTGCCTCCTCACAGTCATTTTTCCTATCTGCACCTTCGCGCCAGTCCTCAGCTGACGGCAATATTTGTTTATGAGTGTCCTGCACTTCTTTTCTCTCCGAAATCTGCCAACTTTCCTCATTCAAAGCTTGGGAAGATCATAAGGCACAATAACTTCGAATGCTCTGTTGCAGATGCACATTCTTTCCTTTTCCTATCTTTATTAAATTATATTATTTTTATTAAAGAGACATTTTAAAAGTATAAACATTTTGCTTTTGTGATCAAAGGTGACTTTTGCCAAAAGATTGATTTCTTTTTAGTGCAAATGATACCATTGCAATAAGGATTTTCTGTGGCTCTTTCATGTATAAATCACAATGTGATCTTCATTAAAAATCAAACCCTCGGGATATTCTCTGACTCTTTAACATTTTAAAAGACAATTGCCTTTAAATTAGAACCATCTACCTTGCCTAGCTTGACCTTGACAGCAGGAGCTTGTCACTGCCTTTACTTAGTTATAATTCGGGAAATTGATCAGAGAATTGTATAATCTTAGAACTTCAAGGGACACTGGGAATCATCTTTCCAATCCCTGTTTCTCACACTGTAAGGATAATGAAAATCAAAATAGCTAAATGATATCTCCCCAAATAAATCTACTTAATTAACTGTACAACTTCCCATTTTATAACGTTTTTTCAGTAAGTGCTTTTTAAATGTCTCTTATCCCTGTCTCTCTTTATGTCTCATTTTCCACAACTCCTAAGCTTTTCTGTCATTGAAAAGAAACTGCTTTCGTCAGCTTGGAAACATTCATTCTCATCAAGCTGTAAAGAGAGAGTTTTAATACTACATTCTGACACAACTTGAGAAACTAATTATTATGACCTTGTCCCAATTTTTCACATGGAAGATAGCTGTCATTGACAGTTGATGGATTATTTTACAGTTTAAACAGAATTGGATGGCTGGCAGTTCTTCAACGTTTTATTGCTGTTAAGTTTGATAACATAGAAGTTAGTTAAAATTATATTTATAACATAGAATGGTTAAACAGAGAGAAAAACAATTTCTGACTGTTTAAATATTTTGTATAGGTACCTTAGTAAAATATTTTGTATAGTACCTTAGTAAAATTTATTTTTATTTCAGCATGTTAGTAGGAGAAATCTATTTATTTCTCTAATTGTTTTTATTGTTTGAACTGTTTTTTGGTTTAAAAATTATTTCACATCCGTGATAATTATCAAGCCATATACATTATTTTAAATTAAACTAAAGCATGCTTTCAGAAATACAACTGCATAAATATAGCAGAGGTTTTATTTTTTTCTCATTTATTAATTATTGATTAATTTAATAAAAGATACTAAGTTGTAGTTATATGCTAAGAACTGTGTTAGGAATTGAAGACACTCAGTGCCCTCAAGGACTTCAAAATAGGTTCAAATACTTCTCTTTTTTGAAATGAGGGCGACGAAGAGGAAATGACTTTGATTTGAACCATCAGAAATGTTGATTAGCGCACTGAACAAACCGGGAAGGGGACAGAGAGCATGTGCTTCTGAATTCTGCCTAGATCAAGACTCCTTCCTACGGAAAGCTACTGCTAATCATTCTGTATCTCAGTGATATCTTTCTCTTTGTGCTTGCTATATTTCATTTGTTTTTCATTTATACTTACCTAGAAAGACTTTTATAGATATTTTAATACATATATATATACATTTTTCTCTTTACACTTTGAGAAGAAGAAGAATGTGTTAAGTATAAGGCTTCTAAAAATATCTAGCAATGTCCATTGGGATTGCAGGTATTAAAAATTATTTGTTGAATGACTTAACTTATATCAACTAATATCCATACATTTTTTTCCTAGCGTAAATTTCATGGTCTACCTTTATAATTGCCTCTCCATAGCCATTTCATGGATATAGACCAGGTGAATCTAGATTTGGTTCTCAATCATAGATTCTGCCCACACTTGTTCTGTGCACCTCTAACCCTCCTTGAACCAGTAGTTAAGCAAATTGTATTCATTCTATGAGAAAAGGCAGAAGAACAAAAGAGCAAGACTAATCATGAAAACACAATGTAAGTTTGATCGCACCATGTATGTTATCCCATTGCACAAAGTCACATGGCCAGGCCCAAAGTCTCAAAAGATGGATAAACAAATTCTTTCTACCATGAGGTTATTAAAAAGTGTGAATTTGTATTTCTTTGCTTGAGTGTGAAAGTGTGTTTGGAATAAATCTACATGCCATACTAATAAAATTTGATTACCCCATGTATTATGGTTCTCTAGAGGGACAGAACTAATAGAATAGATATGTATATAAAGGGGAGTTTATTAAGTATTAACTCACATGATCACAAGGTCCCACAATAGGACGTCTGCAACCTGAGGAGCAAGGAGAGCCTGTCCGAGTCCCAAAACTGAAGAACTTGCAGTGTGATGTTCCAGGGCAGGAAACATACAGCATAGGAGAAAGATACAGGCAGGAAGGCTAGGCCAGTCTCGTCTTCTCATGTTTTTCTGCCTGCTTTATATTCTACCCACACTAGCAGCTGAATAGATGGTGCCCACCCAGATTAAGGGTGGGTCGGTGTTTCACAGGTCACTAACTCAAATGTTAATCTCTTTTGGCAACACCCTCACAGACATACCCAGAATCAATACTTTGCATCCTTCAATACAGTCAAGTTGACAATCCATACTAACCATCACACCTGACTATGCCTATGTTGCACTGAGAACATAAACAGGTTTTTTCCTTAGAGGTTTTTCTTTGGAGATTTTCTCTAGAAAAACCTCCAAGCTTACAGACTGACTTCACTTCACATTCATGACCATTCCTCTAAAATAGATACTCAATATTGCCCAACAATCCTATATGATTGCCCATTAACTTAATTTTGCTACTCTCTTCAAAACAATTATTTTATTCATTTCTCTCTTCCTTCAAATGTACTTACAATTTGTTCTTCTCCTCTAGGATGTAATCTAATGATAGCAGAAATCTTTCAAAGTTTTGATCACTGCTGCATCCCAGGTTCGTTGAATAGCACCTGGTATACTGTATGTGTACATATTTTAACTTTTACAGATTATTCTAATTTAGATTAAATAATTAATTTAACATAAAATATTTCCCTCTGAAATACAAGTTATGCTTCTGAGTGTATGTGTGAAAAGCAGCAGTTCTTGTCCAATTCACTTGGACAATCAGTAATGGTAATTGATATGGTTTGGCTCTGTGTCCCCACCCAAATCTCAAAGTTTCCTCCTTTTAACTAATAAAAATCCAGAAACCAGCACAGTTCCTTAAACAAAATAAGTTTTCCTTGAATGTAATAATTTGCTGCAATATTACAAATGCTATTTCAAGATATAGGAAGCCAGGTTCTGAGACTGAATATTTATTTATGTATTCACTTGTTAAAGTGAACAAAGTTAGAAGATATGTTTCTTATAAGGTATTATTTATTAGACAACTGGTAGCTTGTTTTAAAACGTATGTCACATATATACTATAATCCTATAGTAGTTTTCTACTGTGTAACTTTATTTTATATTAAAATAAACTATCATCAAAGAGAAATACAAAATATAAAAATGCAGTTCACATTTTATTTGTATTTTTTCTTTAATTACCATGTTACTCCATTCCAAATAAATTTGTTTCAAAAAAGCAATTATTAGACTTACAGATATAGTAACATATTAAATGTCATGAGATTAAATGCTGAGACACAGTAGCCTTCAGTTTAGAAATATGGAAAAAGATAGATTCAGAATTAATGTTTACTACATTTTTGATGATTGTTCACCTTGTTGTAAGCAATAAAATCTAGAAGCAGTCATTAAAAATTGGTAGTGTTCTCATATAAAAGTTAACTCAAGATGGATTAAAGACTTAAATGTAAAACCCCAAACTATAAAAACCCTAGGAGAAAATTTAGGTGATACCATTCAGGACATACGCTCAGGAAAAGATTTCATGACAAAAACGCCAAAAGCAATTGCAACAAAAGCAAAAATTGACAAATGGGATCTAATTAAACTAAAGAACTTCTGCACAGCAAAATAAACTATCATCAGAGTGAACAGACAACCTACAGAATAGGAAAATATTTTGCAATCTACCCATCTGACAAAGGTCTAATATCCACAATCTACAAGTAACTTAAACAAATTCACAGGACAAAAACAAACAACCTAATTAAAAAGTGGGCAAAGAACATGAACAAATACTTCCCAAAAGAAGACATTTATGCAGCCAATAAACATATGAAAAATGCTCAACATCACTGGTCATTACAGAAATGCAAGTCAAAACCACAATGAGATACCATCTCATACCAGTCAGAATGATGATTAAAAAGTCAAGACTCAACAGATGCTGGCAAGGCTGTGGAGAAATAGGAACACTTTTACACTGTTGGTAGGAAAGTAAATTAGTTCAACCATTGTGGAAGACAGTGTGGCAACTCCTCGAAGACCTAGAACCAGAAATGCCATTTGACCGAGCAATCCCATTACTGGGTATATACCTAAGGAATATAAATCATTCTATTATAAAGATACATGAACGTATATGTTCAATGTAGCACTATTCACAATAACAAAGATGTGAAATCAACCCAAATGCCCATCAGTGATAGAATAGACAAAGAAAATATGGTACACATACACCATGGACTACTATTCAGCCATAAAAAGGAATGAGATCTTATCCTTTGCAGGGACTTGGATGGAGCTGAAAGCCATCATCCTCAACAAATCATCACAAGGAACAGAAAACCAAATACCACATGTTCTCATTTATAAGTGCGAGCGGAACAATGAGAACACATGGACACAGGGAGGGGTACAACACATACTGTGGTCTGTCAGGGGTGGGGGAAGGGGAGGGAGAACATCAGGAAAAATAGCTCATTCATTCTGGGCTTAATACCTAGGTGATGGGTTGACAGGTGCAGCAAACCACCATGGCACATGTTTACCTATGTAACAAACCTGCACATCCTGCACATGTATTCCAGGACTTCAAATAAAATAAAAAACATGTAACAAAGGGAACGTCAAAACAAAATGTTGATTTTTTAAAAAGACAAAATCAATAAACTGTTAGCTAGACAATCCAAGGGGAAAAACAGACTCAAATAAAATCAGAATTCCAAAAAAAGACCTTAGAAAGAAATACAAAGGATCATTAGAGACTATTATGAACAAGCATATACTAACAAATTAGAAAATCTAGAGGAAAATGCCTGGACACGCACAACATACCAAGATTGAACCAGGAAGACACAGAAAAGCTGAACAGGCCAATAAGAAATAGAGAGATTGCGTCAGTAATAAAATGTCTCCCAATGAAGAAAAGCCCAAACTGGAACTGAATGGGTTTGCTACTTAATTCTACTAATTTATACAGAACTAACAATTCTTTTCAAACTGTTTTTAAAAATTCTTTTTGGACTGAATTTTTCCTACCTCATTCAATGAGGCCAGCATTATCCTGGTACCCAAATCAGACAAGGACACAATTAAAAAAAAAAAAAAAAGAAAAGAAATTTATATGCCAATACCTCTGATGAATGCAGATGCAAAAATCCTCAACAAACTAAATCCAAAGTACATCAAAAAGATAATAAACCATGATCAAGATCATGATAGCTTTATGATAAAAACTCTCAAGAAATTAGGCATAGAAGGAATATACCACAACATAATAAAGACTCCATGTGACAAACCCACCGCTAATATATGAAATTGTGAAAATCCTAAGCCTTTCCTAAAAACTGGAACAAGACAAGGATGCATATATTCACCACTCTTCTTCAACATAGTACTGAAGGTCCTAGCCAGAGCAATCAGACAAGAAAAAGAAATAAAAGGTACCCAAACTGGAAAAGAGAAAGTCAAATTATCCCTCTTTGCAGATGACATGATCTTATATGTAGAGAAGCCTAAGGACACCTTAAAAAAACCTCTTAGAACTGATAAACAAATTCAATAAAGTTGTAGGATGCAAAATCAATATACAAAACTTAGTAGTATTTTTATACACCAGTAATGAACTAACTAAAAAAGAAATCAGAACAGCAATCCCATTTACACTAGCTACAAAAGGGGAAAAAGAATGGTAGTGTTTTTTTGGTGATTTTGGGGGCAGCAATTCACATGGACAATAAGTAATGATAATTGATATGGTTTGGCTCCGTGTCCCCACCCAAATCTTATTCAAATTGTAATCCCCATAATCCTCACTTGTTGAGGGAGGGACCAGGTGGGAAGTGATTGATTCATGGGGTCATTTTTCCCCATGCTGTTCTCGTGATAGTGAATGAGTTCTCATGAGGTCTGATGGTTTTATAAGGCAGTTTTCCCTGCTTTTGCTAACTCTCTCATCTCCCACCATGTAAGATGTGCCATGATTGTAACTTTCCCGAAGCTTCCCTTGCCATGCAGAACTGTGAGTCAATTAAACCTGTTTTCTTTATAAATTACCCAGTCTCAGGTATGTCTTTATAGCAGTGTGAAAATGGATGAATACAATAAGGTTAAAGCAGGAATTGATGTAGTTGGCACATTTTATTATGCACTCTTGCCGTTTTTAATTTTGTTTATAAGCAAAATTTAATTCAGTTCAATATGTGACATATTTCCCAGTGGCTGTAATATGGTTTCCAGAAATGTGCAAAGGTTGTGTTCAGTAGATAGATCTTACTAAATTAACAGTTGGTCCAAAACTAAAGAAAAAAGTTGGTTTTGGAGATTTAAGATTCTGTGATATTTACCACTATGCCTCGAGAAAACATTTCACAAAGGATCTAATTTTTTATGGAGCATTTATTATTTACTAATGACTTATGTTCAAATCTCATAATTATTTATTAGTAGTGATGTTATTAACAGGATCAGAGCAAGTGATCTGATGATGGTGCACTAGCAGATAACCAAAATTACCATGTTCCATTGGCTGCCTAATCTCTACCAGGCAAAAGTCTGGGCACTGAGAGTATAAAATGAATAAGATGTGTTCTTTTCTTAAAATAATTCCCTATTACAGGAAGACAAAAATGTATAATATCTAAGTCACACTCCAGTATGATAAGTCACACAATAGAGGCTTAAGACAACACTGAGAGGATGTTAACTTTGTCTGCGCTGGTCACTGGGATGATAACATTACATGATGAATTCCAACTGGGTCCCATACGGTGTGTTTAAGGTTACTGAGTATAAAAAGCAAAACTGCAGCACTAGCACAGAATAAATCACAGCTGGAAAGGTGATACATCCAGTTTCTTCATTTTAATTATGATAAAACTGAAGGGCAGAGTAGGTACATGATATAGCCAAAGTCATGCAGAGATTTTGATATTGATCCTGTACTAGAACCACTCCTGCTGTTAGTTTTATTCAACTGTAGCAGACACTGCTATATATTGTTTGTGTCTCTCCTGTCTAAAGAGATGCAGGGAAATACCAATTAGTTCAAGAAAATATGTAATCCTTTTTTTCCCTGTGATGTGGCAGAAACGTTTTTAGAAGATACTATTGGGCTGTGTCCTCACCAATTAAAGAGAAACAATGAAAGAAGCAAATTTATTTTACGGAGAAGTTATCTATGCTTGTGATGTCTAGCATGTTACAAACATATTGTGACCAAGAGGAGGACCAAGCTAACAAAGTGAAGATGGGAGAAAAGAAAGATGGAAAAGCCCTGGGTCCTTGATGACATTTATGAGCCACTGGACTAAACAACCCTGGAACTGTCCTTTTTAGAAACTTCTGAAGAGATCCGATTAGTTTTCCCTATCATTTAAGCCAAATGAATCACAATGCGGTATTTCTATAGCTAGCTCATTCTAAGACACCACTCCAGGTTATGGGTAAGAGCAATATTAAAATCTGCATTAAAATAAAAACAAAATTGCTAAGTGTTTGTGTCATTGTTACCAGAATATGTAAATATTTAATTTAAATTAGTTTTATAAAATTATTGAGATAAATGTAGATTTATGCATATTTGTAAAACATAATGCAGATAGATTCTTTGTACCCTTTACCAGTTTTCCCCATTTTGCAGAACTATGGTACACTATCAGAACCAGTATATTGACATTGATACAAGCAATATGGATATGGAACTTTCCCAACACCATAGATTTCCTCTTTTATAAACATGCCCACTTCCATCTCCCATTCCTGATGACCATTATTCCATTCTCCATTTCTATGATTTTGTCATTACAAGAATGTTACAAAAAATAGATCACATGGTGTATAACCTTTTGGGATTGTCTTTTTTGACTCAGCAACATTTCTTGGAGATTCATGCAAACTGTTGAATGTATCAATAGTTTATTTCTTTTTGTTGCTCAATGGTATTCCATGGTCTAGCCCAGCATGTTGAACCATTCACCTTCTCTGGGTTGTTTCTATTTGGGGCTATCACAAATAAAGCTGCTATGAACATTCTTATATGAACTTTTCTCATACTGTGAACATATGGTTTTATTTCCCTGAATAAATGTCTGAGAGTAATTTCTGGGATGTGTGTTGTTTTATGTTTAGATTTTTTTTTTTAAATGCCAAACTATTTTCCATAGAGACGATGATTTGACATTCTCACTAACAATATATGCACGATTTGGTTTTCCATATTCTCTCTAGCATTTGGCATTGTCATTATTTTATATTTTAGCCCTTCTGACAGGTATGCAGTAATAGCCTTTTATGGTTTCAATTTGCATTTCCCTAATGGTCAAATAACTAATTATATAGAAAAACTTTTTTGTGTGCTTATTTGTCTTCTCTATATCCTCTTTGATGAATTATCTCTTCAAATATTTTCTCATCCATTTTTAATTGGATTGTTTCTTACTGGCGAGTCTGAGTCCTTTATATTTTCTAGATAAAAACTCTTTGTCCAAAACATGGTTTTCAAATATTTTCTCCCAGTTGATAGTTTGTCTTTTCATACTACTCACATGGGTTTTCTTTGAACAGAAGTTTTAATAGATAGGTTTTAACTTATCAACTTTTATTTTGTGAGTTGTACTTCTGATGTCAGTTTTAAAAACTTTTCTCCTAACTCTAGATCCAGAAAACCTACTCCTATGAATTTTTCTAAGTATTTATACTTTACATTGTGCATTTAAGTTTGTGATTTATTTTTAGTTAATAAGTCATTTTCTGACATTTATTTTAGGAAACAATTTACCTTTATGAAATGATTGTTCAAGATATACTTTAATTAGTCAGGGATTAACAAAATAAAAATGTCAAGATTGTAAAAGTAAAATATTTATATAAAAGATTCTGGAATATAAAACAAAGCTTTTAAGAAATAGAATATGCTTTCAAATATTCTAAATACGGTTGTAAAACAATATGAGCATAAAACATTGAAAAAATATATATCTAAAACAATATAGTAAAAACACTTTTAGAAATTATTGTGTATGATATGAGGTTTAAGTGGCCAAGGTTTTATCTTCCCATCTCTACCCTCCCCTGATGTTGTCCAACTGCTCTGCAACATTTGTTAAAAAGAGCATCCTTCTTCCATTGAAGTGCTGTTGCATTTTTGCCAAATTCTATGTTATGTGTGTATTTCCTATGGAAAGGCACAACCCCTAGAATATCTAAAATAATCCTAAATTTAAAAAAAAGAAATCAGTCTATAATTTCAAGATGCATTTTATATCTATAGAAATCAAAGCTGTGGTATTTGTGTAGGGAAAGACATTTACATTAATGAAGGGGAATAGAGATATAAAAAATACATACTTTCACTTTTTTCTGTCTTTAGTTCTTTGAAGTTTAATTATAGTGCATTGATATGGATTTATTTAGGTTTATCCTACTTCAAGTTCACTTAGCTTTTGAATTTGAAGGTTTAGACCTTTCATCAAATTTGGAAATTTTCAACTCTTATTTATTTTAAATTTCTTTCAGCCCAACACTCTCCTGGTTTTCTGGGATTGGAAATATACACATACTGGACTTTTTATTTTATTTTATTTTTTTGATGTCCCGTAGGTCCCTGAGGCTCAATTCATTTTGCTTTTCAGTCTCTTTTCTCTCTGTTGGTCAGATTGAGTAAATTGTATTGCTCTGTTCTCACGTTCACTGATTCTACATTCTGTCCTCTACTACTGAGGTCATAAAACAAGATTTTTATTTCTGCTATTGTATTTTTCATTCTGTAATCTCATTTATGTGGGTTTTTTGCCTTTAATTATTTCTATTTTCTATCTACACAACTTATTAGAATTTTTTATTTTACTTTATTTTATTTTATATTTATTTTATTGAGACAGAGTCTCACTCTGCCACCCAGGCTGGAGTGAGGTGATGCAGTCTTGGCTCACTGCAACCTCTGACTCCTGGGCTTAAGCAATTCTCCTGCCTCACCCTCCCTAGTAGCTAGAATTATAGGCACCTACCACCACTCCCAGCTAATTTTTGTATTTTCACCATGTGGTGAAACCAGGTTGGTCTCAAACTCCTGACCTCAAGTGAACCACCCACCTTGGGCTCCCAAAGTGCTGGGATTACAGGTGTGAGCCACCATTCCCGGCCTAGAATTTTATTTAATTTTATTTTAAAATGTTTTGGAACAGTTTTATGTTCACAGCAAAATTAAATGTAAGATACAAAGTTCTTCTATATATACACCCTGCCTACAAACATGCACAGCCTCTCCCATTGTCAACATTTCCCACCAGAGTGGTACATTTGTTACAACTGCTGAACCAAATTGACACATCATCCTCACTGAAATCAATAGTTTACATTAGGGTTTACTTTTGGTGTTGCACATCCTATGGATTTGGATAAAGGTATAATGACATGTATTCACCTTTATAATGACATAGATTACATATTTATAGACTTAAACATTTTCTGTGCTTCAACCTATTCATCCCTCCTTCTCCACAAAATTCTGGCAGCCCGTGATCTTTTTGGTGTTTCCATAATTGCACATTTCTAGAATGTCATATAGTTGTAATCACAGAGTATGTAGCCTTTTCAAAGATTGGCTAGAGACTGTAGGAAGGAATATATATATATATATATATGACTAATTTCACTTAGAAATATACATTTAAGGTTTCTCAATGAATTTCTTGGTTCAGTAGCTCATTTCTTTTTAGCACTGAATACTATTTTATTGTCTGGGCATAATACAATTTATTTATCCATTCACCTACTTAAGAGTCTCTTGGTAGCTTCCAAATTTTTGCAGTTATGAACAAAACTTCTATAAACATTTCTGTGCGGGTTTTTGTGTGGACATATGTTTTCAGCTTCTTCCAGTAAGTGCTGAGGACTATGATGCTTTATCATGTGAAAAGAATAGATTTAGTTTTTTAAGAAAACTAACATGGTGGCTGTACCATTGTGCATTTGCAAGATGAGAGTTTGTATTTATCCACACTTTCACCGCATTTGGTGTTGTCAGTGTTCTGTATTTTGGCCATTCTAATAAGTGCATAGTGGATCATATTGCTTTAATTTATATTTTTCTGATGATATATGTGTAGCACCTTTTCTCATGCTTATTTGCCATCTATATATTTTGTTTTGTGAAATGTCTGTTAAGTTATTTGGCCCATTTTAAAATCAGGTTGTTAGTTTTATTGTTGAGTTTGAAGAGTTTTTTTTTTCTTTCTTTCTTTCTTTTTTTTTTTTTTACAAATATTGGATAATAATTTTTTATCAGATATGTTTTAAAAGTGTTTTCCTAGTCTGCAGCTTGTCTTCTCTTTCTCTTGATATTGCATTTTGCAAAGTAGAAGTTTTTAATTTTAATGAAGTCCAGCTAATCCATTTTTGTATAGATCATGCCTTTGCTATTGTACCTAAAAGTCATTGCCACACCAAAGGTCATCTAAGTTTTCTCCTATGTTAACTTCTAGGAGTTTTATAGTTTTGTGTTTTACATTGCAATCTCTGATCTACTTTGAGTTAATTTTTTGAAGGGTCTAAGGCCTTTGTCTAGATTTATTATTATTATTATTGGTATTATTATTTTGCTTATGAATGTCCAGTGGTGCCAGCACCATTGGTTGAAATGTTCATTTTTGCTCCATTGCATTATCTTTACTCCTTTGTCAGATATTAGTTGATTATATTTATTGGCTTTATTTCTGGGTTTCCTATTCTATTCAATTTTTCTATATGGCTATCTTTAGCCAGTGCCATACTCTCTTGATTGCTGTAGCTTTGCAATAAGTCTTGAAGTCAGGTGGTGACAGTGTTGTAACTTTATCTTTTCCTTCAATATTGTTTTGGATAGTTTGGTTTGCCTCCTCATATAAACTTTAGAATCAGTTTTGTGATATCTACAAAGTAATCTGCTAAAAATTTGATTGGGATTACACTGAATCTATAGAACAATTTGAAACTGACATCTTGATAATATTGAGTCTTTCCATTAACAAAGGATATTTTTACATTTATTTCACTCCTCTGAGTCATTTCATCAGAGTTTCTACATATATAGACACACACACACACACACACACACACACACAGTACTTACCTTGTTAGATTTATACCTAAATATTTCATTTTAGGGGGTGCTAATGTAAATGATACTTCATTTTTAATTTCAGATTTCACTTGTTCATTGCTGATTTATAGGAAAGCAATTTACTTTTGTATATTAGCTTTGTATACTGTAACCTTGCAATAAGTTCTGATTATTTCCTGGAGACTTTTGTTGATTCTTTCAGATATTCTACATAGATAGATTATGTCATCTGTGAACAAATACATCTTTTTTGTTTCTTCCTAATTATAATGACTTTTCTTTTCTTCACTGTCTTATTGCAATAGCTAAGACTTCCAGTATGATGTTGAGATGTGGTGAGAAGAGACTTTCTTCCCTCTGGTATTCTCAATGTGTCTATATTATACCTTTTGTAGTTCTCCAGTCCTTGGATGTTCTGTTCTGTTTTTTGTTTTTGCAGTCTTTGTTTTTTTTCACCTTTCAGTTTTTGAAGTTTTTGTTTACATATTCTCAAACTCAGAAGTTCTTTCTTCAGCTCTGTGTATTCTATTAATAATCTCATCAAAGGCACTCTGTATTTCTATTATAGTGTTTTTTATCTCTAGAATTTATTTTTTGGTATTTATATCTGATTACATTACCCACCTGTTTTGCATGTTATCTACTTCATTAAAGAGGTTTTTAAAGCATATTAATTGTAGTTGTTTGCAATTTCTGGTCTTTTAGTTCCAACATCTCTTCCATGTCTGTTTCTCATAGTTGCTCTGTCTTTTCAAATTGTGTGTTTTGGCTTTGCGTATGCTATGTAATTCATTTCTTCATTTCTTAATAGCCAGATATGATGCACAGGTAAAACAAACTACTGCCAATAGGTCTCTAGTAATAGTGGTAAGGCATTAGGGGAGGAGAGGCATTCTCCAGTCCTACAGTGAGGCCTCAGTCTTTTAGTGAGCCTACACCTCTGGGATATGAAGTTCACAATTGTTTCTCAGTAGTTTTCTCCTGCCTTAGGTTTGACAGGAGGACTAGAGTGGTCTATAGTTCGGTATTTCCTTTCTCCCACATGAAAGGCTGGAGCTAGCTGGAGTCGGGTGATTTTCTTCCTCCCAGTCAGTTAGGTTCTGATAATACCCCAGAAGGTTAAGATCTCATTTCTTGAGGGCAGGCCTTGTTATGAACTCATTACTCTGACATATTTCAAAATGGTTCCTTTTTCCCTCTCCCCGCCAGAAGCAGAAGGGGATTTTACTCTGATATTTACTGTGAGAACCTGGAGATAAATCTCATAATATTTTCTCCCCACCCCTTGCTGAGTACTTCTGGAGTTTTTAACTTTCAATCCTGTCCACACTGAGCCTCAGGCAATTCATCAACTAGAATTCAGATTTTCCTACTCAAGCACTAGTTCCCAGGTTGGTTTCTACTTGTTAGTCTCTGCTTTTCTGCTGTGATAAGCTGTGACTCCCTATATTCACCCTTTATTTCCTCTCCAGTCTTGGGGGCAGTGGTTTGCCCTATATCCTCACCTCTCTTAGGGATCCAAGAGGAATTGTTAATTTTTAATTTTCTTTAGCTTTATACTTGTTTTAAACTAAAGTGGCAACTTCTAAGCTCCTTACATGCAGAACCAGAAACTGGAAGTCCCTGGTTCATTTTTTAATAATTGTATTTCATTGCTGAGATTATATATATGTCCATCTCTCCTGCTGGTTCAACCTAGTGTTTTCAGGTGGACTCTTGTTCAACCCCAGGGAAGAAAGAACCTACCTAGGTGGTCTTTTAATATCAATGTAAAATCAGGAATTAATGGGTCTGGATTGCTTTTGTATTTTGGATGGGGCATTATAGGATGCCATAGTACTATAGTGTTTCTCTACTCCTGGAGTTACTTTTATTCATCACTTCTCAGAATTGTCTTTTGTTGATTTCTTACTTTATTTCTCACATTAAGAGTTGTGCTTTGTGAGGGGGTAACATGGAGAGATGAGTCTACATCATCTTGTCTAGACTAGATTTCTCTGTTTAGTTCATCCCTAAAGGTTAGTCACAGCTATACCAAGGCATCGAATGTAGCCTACAGCTAGTTTAAATATTGAATACAACATTCTAGTCTCAAATAATTTCATTGTAGAATATTAGCCTACTTTATAGCAAGTTGTTTAATAAGTAATGATTTTTGTATCAATTATAATACTATACTATTTAATTAGTTGAATCTTATAGCCCTCCTATTAATTTATGAGCTAATTTTTAAAGATGAAAGAAATAAAGAAAGATATTAAATAAAAATAAAGGGGAAAAGTTAGATGTTGGCCTCCTATGAGTTAAGCCAGACAGGCTACACTGCTGATACTAGTTTTCCCTAAAAAGTTGGGAAAATATAATGAACATTAGTAGACCAATTGTTTGCCTCCCCAGGTGTATTTCCAGGTATATAAAAGAGAACTAAAGGTGTATGTATAAAGGTATTAGAAGTAGCTGTTTCTTGGTGGGTGGGATTTGACGGTATTTCTTATTTTCTTTTTATTTCTCATCATTTTCCATAATTTTTATGACATGTAAAAGTTTTTCTTTGTGTACATATATTTAAATAAAGTATCATGTTAAAAATGTGTACTTGCAAATTGTTGATTTCCCCAAATACTTTATGAGGTCAGGATAATATAGTGATTAATGGCCAAGTCACTGAAGTCAACAGATAGAGATATGAACTCTGGCTCTGTTACTGGTAACTTATTGTGATCTTAGGCAGGCTACTTAGGTACACTAGGTCTCAGTTTCCTTATTTAAAAATTAGAGATAACAATAATATTATACTATTGTGCTGAGAAGAAACGACGTATTGCACATAAACTATAGTGAGGACTTAATACACTGTAGCAGTTACTATTTCCATTATTGTTGTCAGAACCCTGTTTACAACCAAGCCAATTCAATTTGAGCAGCAGGGCATATAGCATTAGGGTCCTGGGAGCATCAAACCCCTTTATAATTCTGAAATTCCCCCTTCCACGGCTATAGTAACACTAACTACTAAGATTAACATAATCAAGAAGGCCCAAGATGCAGTTACTGAATTTGTTAGAAGCCTCCAGTCTCTGAACTACAACTTAGCCTCATCTATACTGGGCTAGGTGATTGCTTCTCTGGCTTCTTGCAGGTCTAAAGTACTTAATCTACATTTCCTCATACTTGGATTAAAAAATTAGAGCAACAATTCTGAACAGTAGAAAAGATTAAAGATTAAAATTATAAATTTTCTTTGAACAGCTGCCAGCCACAAAGATCCTATATGTGGAAAGCCAAGAGGTTACTCCCCTGAGATACAAACATCCCCAGCCACATGGACACAGACACCTGTACATCATAGGCAGAGGCATTATCATTGGAATGGCATAATCTGGAATAATTATTGAGGACCTTAACACTAGATAAAAATTATATTTTGTTTTCAGTTTTATCTGTGCCAGATATTATGGGGTTCACAATTTCATAAAATAAACAGAACTATGACTTGTTTCACAGTTTGCATAGCATAGCTAATCTCACATGTTTCATGTTGATGCTAGGTATGGGGAACTGCATTGTTTTGACCTAACTATATACACAATTTTTTTTCCATGCAAGAAATGCAAATAGGTGTATGATAAATTACCTGTCCTGTGAAATAGGTATGTGATACATTATCTGTCCTGAATAACCATTGGGTTTATATGTGAAAATAAATTTAGGAAGTGTAAATTAAGTAGTGGTCAAGAACAAATATACAGCAGGAATTTTGGGAGACAGATAAACTAAGAGCTAAGACCTAGTTAAACTGTTTATTATTTACATTCATTTGATCAAGTTTTTTGGCTTTTCTGAACTTATAGTTTTTCTCTATAATAGATGCAGTGATGTCTAACTCTCAAGGCTGTGGGACTGAAATGAAAGAATATATAGAGCCCTTAAGATGGGGCTTGGTACATAAGTGCAAATTTTCTTTACATTCCCATTAATTTATAATACTTCACAGACTTCAGAGAATATGTATATGCATATATATCTACGTATACATATCTATAATGTATGTTTATATAGACAAACATATATGTATGTGTGTATACATACACACATTTGTAGTTCATTTTATGCATGTGTTATACTTTAGAGATTAGAGGATGGTTATTGAATTGATTTCCAAAATATTCTCCAATCTCCCAGATCCCAAAAGTTTAGAAAGAATAATTGATTTTGAATTCAGAGAAACATATTGATTTAAAACATATGAAATTTCTGGGTTTAAGGTTAAAGAAAGTTTACTATGAGTAGTTTAATATGGCTTAATCTATTAAGTTTCATAGCCTTTATTGATTGTGGTTGACTAAGTCTACAAAGTGGATTGGGAACAAGCACTGGTTCTTCAAGGATAGATTAGATTTAAATAGACAGATGTGAAGAAGCTCATTTGGGGAACACATTCATGCCATGGTGACAGCAAGAATATTCAGAGCTGAACAAGCCAATTCCAGCATACCTATTTTTCTCTTTGACAAAGGCAAAATTCTGCCCTCCCCACTAAGCTAAGGTATGCAAATTCTAAAGGAGAAAAAGACTTGATAGTTGTCAATAGCTTCTTTAATTGTTTTTATTCACTATTTCCAATTGTATTCGGCTCTCTCAGTATTTCATGGAACAGTGTAAAGTCACTAAAGCTCTTGCTCTTCATGAATAATCTTTCTATTCCCAGGGAACACATTTTATTTAGTAAGACTCATTACAGTTCAAAACCATTACAATCAAGTTGTCCATTGCAATTTCCAGGGTGTAAGGTGTATGTTCAATCATCAAAGTAGAGCTATTCACTGATCCTCTTATGTTGCCCACAGAATCATACACAGAAAATTATTCGGTGCATAACATGAATTCCCCAATGTATTAAGTGCAAATGATAAGATGCCTTAGAGACCACTGCAGATACTTGTAGCTAATGAAAAAATCTTACAGAAGAGGGAAAATACCATGCTGAGAATCTGCTTTGTTACAGTGGATATGAGAAAGAAATTGTCCTCAGGAACTCCAGTGTCAGAACTGTTTCTGTCACTTGCTCATTACAGAACTTGGACAATTTGCCTTAATCCATCTACAGTTTAGTTACCTTATCTATAAAATAAATTGGCTCTACAAAATTGTGTCTCTATTGTGAACTACAAATGTGATAACATGCATAAAATGCTTTATAGATGATAAAGTGAGATTCAAAAATCTTATTTCATTACAAGCAGACACTATGTTTCAGACACTTTGGAATGTATTTTGTCTATTTTGAAATAAAGAGTATAATTGGATTGTTCATAACTCAAAGGATAAATGCTTGAGGGGATGGATACACTATTATCCATGATGTGCTTATTTCACATTGTATGGCTGTATCAAAACATCTCATGTACCTCATAAGTATATACACCTACTATGTACCCACATACAATTTTAAAAACAATTACAATTTTTTTTAAAGCATTAGACATAGTACATAAAACCTAAGGAAATTTTTAAATATCAAAAGAAGCAAAATAAATAATTCCATGTAGTACAGAAGTTAAGCAGAAAAGGAAATATAATCAAACTTTTCTATGTAGCTCAGCTGTAATAACATATACATGTATATAACATATACATGTTTACAGTAATGGAAACATTAAATAATGATGAAAAATTATGAAATTGGTACACCAGAAAAGAGAGAGGAAAATGTTCAGGGGGCTTAGGATGGTCATGAGGAAGGGTATATAAGAAAGGTAAATCTTCATTTAACACACTAGGAAGTGAATTCATAATGTCTAAATTTAAAAAATGAGTAATGGTAATACGTATATTATTTAGAAATATGGAAGTAGCTAGCAAGACAAAAGGAACTAAATGAGTTGAAAATTGTTCTTTCAATGTGTTGAGGACTAGGGTTGGGGATGGTAGGGTGGGGGATTACTATAGTCCATTCTAAACCTCCCTGTCCTATTTGTTTTATTGTCTTAAGAACACCAAACATGAGCTCCACCCTCTTAACAATTTTTAAGTATATGATACAGTGTTGTTAATTGTAAATGCAATGCCATATGGCAGAATTTATTCATCTTCCATAACTGAAACTTTGTACCTGTTGATTAGCAAGTCTCTGTTTTTCACTTCTCCCAATTCTTGACAACTACCATTCTACCCTCTGATTTCCTGAGTTTGACTATTCTGGATGCTATTACCTGCATAACAGGTGGGTTCGACCTCTTGTTGAGTGACAGTCCAATGACTACAACCTTTATGTCCTTAAGTATTTTGTCTGCATTATTAAGAAATGCATGTGCCTAGAAACTACTTAAGAAATCATTGTTTGTCATAAAGAATTCTCTAAGAGAAGCCTAGCACTCTCTTTGTGCAACCGGAATTTTTATTACTGATTCAAGCTTGTTATTCGTTACTGGTTTGTTTAGGTTTTTCATTTCTTCATAGCTCAACTGGGTAGATTGCATGTGTCTAGAAATTTATTAATTTCTTCTAGGTTATCTAATGTGGGGTGTAAAATGGTTCATAATGTTCAACCATTATGCAACCATAGTTTATTTAACTCCCTTTTCTAGGTAAGAAAACATTTTCCCTTTTCTCCAACTGTCATGAGTTTTGTCTTTAGACTCTGAGCCATAAAATTTAGCAACTTGCTTTGAAAACATACCACATTTTGTGTGTGAGAGAGACACATTCAAACTGATTTTTAGTCATGATCTCGCAGACAGTAACACCAGCTCCATGAAATAAGCCAAGAAACAAATTATCTCTATTTTTAAAAGGCCAATAAAAAAGGGTTAAGTATCTGATTACAGAACTGGAAACAAGCTTAACTTCTGGAGTCAGCTTGTTGTACGTGAGTAACCACCAAATGGCTTCATGGTGAGTGCAAATTGAAGTTTATTGATACTTGATGTAATTTGACTTGTTAGAGTCTTGTTTTACTCATAAGCAATGAGCTTAGAAATGAAAGGGAGAATTTAAGAGACTGGCAATGTATGCAGTTTATTTTTATTTTCTTTGTAAGCTTTTCTTCTGATTTGTGCTTTTTTTATAAACAAGAATCTCAAGTTGATGTTCAATATCAAAGAAATATCCATAATATGTTTGGCAGAAATGCTTACCATGTAAAAGTGCTTTCACATCAGATATTATTTGGTATGCTACCTTTTCTCATATTCTTTTGTCATTTTGTTTATAGGTCATCTCATATAATATCTACTGATGAATATATATCTCAAGCTCAGTTCTATTTCCTGAATTCCAGACCCACATGTAGAACTGCTTATGCACTTTTTGGATGACTATTAGGTCTCTCAAAACTAGCATATTCAATACTCAGTTACTGACATTTCTTCCATCTTAATTTTGCCCCTCCTACATGACTATATGACTTCTTCATATAGTTAATTATAATTGTGTTCTTTCTGTTGCTCAGGTCAAAATCTTGGAGTCATTCTTAATACCTCTTACTCAGACCTAAAATTGTGTCTTTGACTAAATTCTACCATCTCTACCTTTAAAATCTATGTGTATTTCAATACTTTCACCATCTCCAATGCCTCATTAGTTCAAACCACCAATATTCTTGCCTTACAAATTATAATAGCCTCTTAACTAGGTTTCCTGGTTCAATTTTGCCTCCAAAACCTATTCCGTACATAGTAGCCAGAGTCATTCTGTTAAAATGTGACAGCATATTATCACTTCACTTAAACCTTTTAGTGCCTTCCTCGTCCCTTAAAGTTCAAGTTAAAATCATTACATGATTTACAAGACTCACTGAACTGGCTTCATTACTATTCCTCTGAATTTTCTCCTCCTGCATTCCCTTCAACTCATTCTTTCTGCTGACACTGGAATCCTTTATACATCATCAGACAAACTCCTGCTTCGGGGTCTTTGCCTTGAAGGGTTCGATCTGCCGAGAATAATATCTTACAGATACTTACATAACTTCATCCCTCACATCCTTCAGGTCCTTACTACTTACTTGTGGACTTCCCAATTACCTGCTTAAACTTAGAAGTCTTACTGAAACACACCCACCCCTCTTCCCTGCTCTATTTTTCCCCTTAGCTCTTATTACTATTTATGATACTTAACATGTATTTTTGAAAATTTTATTGCACACTATAATTTAAGCACTATGAGAATAGGCAGATTGTTTTGTTAATGATTTGGTACATAGTAACCACTAAATAATAATTTATTGAATTAATGAAGGGCTACATATTTTACCTTAATAGAATGACTGAGAATTTTGCAACATGAACTAATCGGATTTTAAGAAATCCCATCATGGAAGAATGTTTGCTGTCATAGCATAGACTTATAAAAAATTTATGCCTATCTCATCTATTAGGTAGAGCCTCATAAAAAATCCAATATGTAATACTTGTGTTAATCGATTTTTTAAAAGAAAATTGGTAACTTATTTTTGTTCTCAATGCTGACTGCCTTTCT
>NW_012114755.1:6993109-7007279 GCF_000951035.1 Colobus angolensis palliatus
CGCCACCGCGGGACAGGCCCAGGGACTGGCCCAAGACCGGGCGGGAGCCAGAGCCCGGGCCCTCATCCGCGCCGGGCCTGGGTTCTGAGGAAAACGCAATGGTGGCCATGGACCTGAGTTCTCCCTCGCTCCCTAAGAAGAGCCTGCCTGTCCCTGGGGCCCTGGAGCAGGTGACCAGTTGGCTGAGCAGCAAAGTGGCTCCGGAGGTTCCTCATGCCAGCAAACAGGAGCTGCAGGACCTCAGATCCCAGAGCCTGACCACCTGCGAGGTCTGCGGCGCCTGCCTTGAGACCCGAAAGGACCTATCCAGCCACGCACGCTCCCACTTGCAGTAGCTGGTAGTGGCTGAGTCAGAGAGGCGCGTTGCACCCAACAACCTCCTCTAGGAGCTTATGAAGCAGAAGGGCCTGCGGGACGCCCACCTTGGGCTGCCCCCGGGCCTGGCTAAAAAGTCCAGCTGGCTGAAGGAGGTGGTCTCCGGGGACCCCGTCCCGGCTTACTTACCCTGGCCAAGTCCTTGGATGCCCCTGCTGTCAACAAAGCCATTCAGTTGTATCTCGGCTTCTCGACCAAGGGCCTGGGCCGCCCCCACCTCCCCAGCTCTCCGCTCCTCAAAAAGACATCACTGGCCCTGGCGGGCTCCTCTACCCCTAAGAATCCTGAGGACAAGAGCACCGAACTGTCCCTGAGCCCCCGGCCGGCCTCCCAAAAGGCACAGTGACCTCAATCTGAGGCCGTTGAACCTCACCTCAGGCCCAGAGCCAGCACCAGACGTCCGCTGCTGTGAGTTCTGTGGTGAGTTCTTCTAGAACCGCAAGGGCTACTGGAACCACACGGGCTCCCACCTGAGGCAAATGGGCGTGACTGAGGGGTACGTCAATGGCTCGCCCATCGACAGGCTGTGGGAGCTCCTGAAGAGACAGACCCGGTCTCGCCCTGGCAGACCTCCCAACCCGCTAGGGCCAAGTCCAAAAGCCCTGGCCAAGATGATGGGCGGCACAGGTCCTGGCAGCTCACTGGAAACCCGCAGCCCCTCGGGCCTTCACATCTCACCCTTGGCCAAGAAGTTGCCACCGCCACCAGGCAGCCCCCTGGGCCACTCACCAACTGCCTCTACTCCTCCCACGGTCCGGAAGATGTTCCCAGGTCTGACTGCACCCTCCCTGCCCAAGAAGCTGAAGTCTGAACAAATACGGGTGGAGATCAAGCGGGAGATGCTGCTGGGGGCCCTTCATGGGGAGCTACACCTATCTGAGGGTCCCTGGGAGGTGCCACGGGAAGACATGATACCTCTGAACCTGTAATCCCGGGCAGAGCCGGTGCGCGACATCCGCTATGAGTTCTGCCGCGGGTTCTTTGAGAACCGCAAGGGCCTATCTAGTCACGTGTGCTCCCACCTGCTGCAGATGGGTGTGACCGAGTGGTCCGTCCATGGTTCGTCCACTGACATTGCGAGAGATCCTCAAGAAGTCCAAGCCATGCCTCATCAAGAAGGAATCACTGGCTGGAGACCTGGCCCCTGCCTTGGCTGAGGATGGGCCTCCCACTGTGGCCCCTGGGCCGGTGCAGTCCCCACTGCCGCTATCGTCTGGCCGGTCAGGCAAACCAGGCGCAGGGCCGTCCAGGTTTCCTTGCGAGCTCAGCCTGACTCCCATCTCTGGGGCCAAGCCCTGAGCCACTGGCTACCAGGGCTCAGTGGCAGCCAAGCTGCCCCTGTAGGAGGACAGCCTCCTCCCCAGCAGAGGTCAAGGCCACGACCTACATCCACACTGAACCACCCTTCAAGACAAAGACCATTCACGAGAAGACCTCCCACTCCTCCACTGAGGCCTGCTGCGAGCTGTGTGGACTTTACTTTGAAAACCGCAGGGCTGTGGCCAGCCACGCACGGGAACACCTGTGGCAGTTCAACGTGACCGAGTGGTGCATCAGTGGTTCGCCCACTGAGACACTGAGCGAGTGGATCAAGCACCAACCCCAGAAGGTGGGTGCCTACTGCAGTTATACATCCAGGGCGGCTGCCCCTTCACCAAGAAGTTCTGCGGTGCCAGCCATGGCCGTGACAGTGACAAGCGGCCATCCCTGGGCTGGCTCCCAGGCGCCTGGCCGTGGTAGGCTGCAGTGCTGGGGGCCTGGGAACCAGAGCCTGAGGCTGGCCGGGCAGCCCACAGTGGTGAGCAGCCTCTGGCAGCCAGGCTGCTGGACACCATGAAGGCTGCAGCGCACCAGCGGCAGAACATCAACAAATTCAAATGCCGACAAGCTCGCCCCCCAGATGCCTCCGCAGCCCGGGGAGGTGAGGAGACCAATGACCCACAGCAGAAGCTGGAGGAGGTGAGGCAACCCCACCCCGAGTCCGGCCGGTCCCCTCCCTGGTGACCCTGACATCACTTGTCAAGTTCGTGGGCAACATCCACACGTGTCCTCAAATGCAGATTCTGCGAAGTGGCGTTCCAGGGCCCCCTCTGTATCCAGGAAGAGTAGGTGCGGTACTTACAGCTGCACATCCTGGAGATGAACTTCTCCAAAGCGGACCCGCAGCCTAAGGAGTCCCAGGCCCTGCAGGCACAGACAGTGGTGACAGAGGCTTCCTAACACAAAAGCATTCCAGATCCCCTCTCGTGCCACCTGTCTCCTCTTCTTCCTCTGTGTCCTCGTCCCTCTTCCTTTTTCTTTCTATTTCCATAGGAGCAAGCCAAAATCTCAAACCCGCGCCCCTTGGGGTCTGGGCACTCTACAGCCAGGGCGCCGGGAGCAAGCTAGCAGCCCTTCCCCCAGTCCCAAGACTCTGGGACCACAGGGTGTCTTCCTTCAGCCTATGCCCACCTGGTCCAACAGGGACAGCAGCCGGGTCTCGGGTGGCAGCCGATCTGGTCACAGGGGAGGACAGCACTCCCTATTCTAGCAGCCAGTCAGGGCGATGTCTGCCATCCGTGGCCATTTGCAAAGACCCCAAAGACCCCTGTTCTGGTTCCCTCTCGCCCCCATGAATATCCTCTCACACGCATGTACATGCGAACACACACGCACCTTGTGAGACCTGGGATCTGCCCCGGATCCCCAGTTCCAGGGTTGAACGACTATATCATGCCACGGTGCTTCCTCAGGGGAAGCCATGCTCCCTCTGTGGGGCCCGCTGGAGCCTGGGAGCCCCCCACTGAGCCCCCAATGCCACGGAAATCCTTGTTGGCTGCCCCCCAGAGGGACCTTCCCAACTAGGAAGAGCCTAGAGCTGACAGCTGACTCCTGCCATGTCAAGACCCCCAAAGAGCCTCATGGGCTCTGGGACCCTGAAGGGTGAGAAGGCGGAGTGGGACTCTCCTCCCCCACCCCGACCCCTCTCCCTTTTCTTTTTATGTATAGCTCCCTACGCTTTTTATGTATAGCTCCCTACGCTTTTCAGTTTTTTAAAAACACGTTTTGTGTAGAAAATAAGGAACGTGGATCTTTTTATTTTGCAATCCTGGACCAGCTAGAAGCCTTTGACCTTTTAAAAGCTTAAAAGCTTTTAAATCAACATTAAAAGCTGATTGACCTTTTAACTTTTCTCAGTGGCTACATTTTGGTTTTCGATGTACCTAGAAGTATGTAAGTTAGATTAAATTTCTCTTCTGGAAAAGTCCCGAGGGGAATAAAAAAGGAAGGAAGCGAGGAATCCCTCTCGAAGTAGTCAATGAGGTATAGGAAGGAGGAAAAAATGGCCACGGAATCTGGGGATCCAAGTTCGAGTCAGATGCTGTGACAGGAATGCGAAGCTGAAATGGCAACTTGGATGTGGTCAAAATTGTATTAATTCTTTTCCAAAACAACACTCATGTAGGATGATTATCTTATTCCCATTTTACAAATAAATAACCTAAGTTGCTCATGCAAGAAAATGAATATTGTATATGTTTACATATTTGTGTATACACATATACAAATATGGACATACACCTACATATATTTTATGTGAATAAATACATATATATACATATATGTGCATACATACATATATTATATTTACAAAATGTTCCCTTGTGACAAAAATGATTTAAGTTAGTTTTAAGATAGTAAGCAAAAGAAGTGAAATTGTTACTTAGTGTTGACAACATAGATGTGTGACTGGATGCCCAACAAAGCAGTGAAGAAATTATCTTTAATTTTCTACTGACTGCTTAAAATGATGAAACCAACTCATGGGTTAAATACCACTAAATGTTAAACCAATGCATGAACCAAGCGGAACAATTCCTGAAATGTCCATTAGGCAGTAATTCTGGTGAAGAACTCCACATTATCCAAGGTTTATATAGTACGTATTTTACATTGTTAGTCTTACCACCGACAAAGGAGATTTTAATATTAGAATTAGGAGTCTGAACTTGAGTTCAGATTTTTTCTTTCTTTCTTTTTTTTTTTTTTTTGAGACGGAGTCTTGCTGTGTTGCCCAGGCTGGAGTGCAGTGGCGAGATCTCGGCTCACTGCAAGCTCCACCTCCCCAGTTCACACCATTCTCCCGCCTCAGCCTCCCAGTAGCTGGGACTACAGGTGCCCGCCACCACGCCTGGCTAGTTTTTTTTGTATTTTTAGTAGAGACGGGGTTTCACCACGTTAGCCAGGATGGTCTTGATCTTCTAACCTCGTGATCCACCCGCTTCGGCCTCCCAAAGTGCTGGGATTACAGGCTTGAGCCACCGGGCGCCCGGCCGAGTTCAGATTTTTTTAAAAAATGTTTTATTTGTCTTACTTTAAGTTCTGGGATACATGTGCAGAATGTGCAGGTTTGTTATATAGGTATACATGTGCCATGGTGGTTTGATGCACCTATCAACCTGTCATCTAGGGTTTAAGCCCCACATGCATTAGGTATTTGTTCTAATACTCTCCCTCCCTTTGCCCCTATCCCGGACAGGCCCTGGTGTGTGCTGTTCCCCTCCCTGTGTCCATGAATTCTCATTGTTCAGCTCCCACTTATGAGTGAGAACATGCAGTGTTTGGCTTTCTGTTCCTGTGTTAGTTTGCTGAGGATGATGGCTTCCAGCTTCATTCATGTCCCTGGAAAGGACATGACGTCATTCTTTTTATGGCTGCATAGTATTCTATGATGTATATGTACCACATTTTCTTTATCAAGTCCATCATGGATGGGCATTTGGATTGCTCCCATATCTTTGCTACTATATATAGTGTTGGAGTAAACATATGTCTTTATAGTAGAATGATTTATATTCCTTTGGGTATATACCCAGTAATGCAATTGCTGAGTCAAATAGTATTTCCTCTTCTAGATCCTTGAGGAATCAACACAGTGTCTTCCACAATGGTTGAACTAATTTACATTCCTACAACAGTGTAAAAGCATTCCTATTTCTCTATAGCCTCACCTGCATCTGTTGTATCTTGACTTTTTAGTAATAGCCATTCTGACTGGCATGAGAGGATATCTCATTATGGTTTTGATTTGCATTTCTCTAATGATCAGTGATGTTGAGCTTTTTTTCATATATTTGTTGGCTGCGTAAATGTCTTATTTGAGAAGTGTCTGTTTATATCTTTTGCCCATTTTTTGATGGAGTTGTTTATTTTCTTGTAAATTTGTGTAAGTTCTTCTGTAGATTCTGGAAATTACACCTCTATCAGATGGGTAGATTGCAAAAATTTTCTCCCATTCTGTAGGTTGCCTGTTCACTCTGATGGTAGTTTCTTTTGTTGTGTAGAAACTTTTGAATTTAATTAGATGGCAGTTTTTAATTTTCATTTTTGTTGCAATTGCTTTTGGTATTTTTGTTGTGAAATCTTTGCTTATGCCTATGTCCTGAATGGTATTGCCTGGGTTTTCTTCTATGGTTTTTATGGTTTGGGGTTTTACATTTAAGTCTTTAATCCGTCTTGAGTTAATGTTTGTATAAGGTGTAAGGTAGGGGTCCAGTTTCAGTTTTCTGCATATGGCTAGCTGGTTTTCTCAGCACCATTTATTAAATAGGGAATCCTTTCCCAATTGCTTGTTTTTTGTCATGTTTGTCAAAGATCAGTTGGTTGTAGATGTGTGGTGTTATTTCTGAGGTCTCTGTTCTGTTTCGTTTGTCTATATGTCTGTTTTGGTACAAGTACCATGCTGTTTTGATTACTGTAGCCTTGTAGTATAGTTTGAAGTTGGGTAGTGTGATGACACCAGCTTTGTTCTTTTTGCTTAGGATTGTCTTGGCTATACAGGCTCTTCTGTGATTCCATATGAAAAGTAAAATAGTTGTTTCTAATTCTGTAAAGAATGTCAATGGCAGTTTGATGGGAATAGCATTGAATCTGTAAATTACTTTGGGCAACATGGCCATTTTCATGATACTGACTTTTCCAATTCATGAGGATGAAATGGTTTTCCATTCTTTTGTCCTCTCTTATTTCGTTGAGCACTGGTTTGTAGTTCTCCTTGAATAGGTCTTTCACATGCCTCGTTAGCAGTATTCCTAGGTATTTTATTCTCTTTGTAGCAACTGTGAATGGGAGTGCATTCATGATTTGGCTCTCTGCTTGTCTATTGTTTGTATATAGGAATGTTTGTGATTTTTATACATTGATTTTGTATCCTGAGACTTTGCTGAAGTTATTTAACAGCTTAAGGAATTTTTACACTGAGATCATGGGGTTTTCTAAATATAGAATCATGTCATCTGCAAACGGAGACAACTTGACTTCCTCTCTTCATGTTTGAATATGTTTATTTCTTTCTCTTACATGATTGCCCCGGCCAGAACTTCCAATACTATGTTGAATAGGAGTTGTGAGAGAGGGCATCCTTGTCTCGTGCTGCCTTTCAAAAGGAATGCTTCCAGCTTTTTCTCATTCAGTATGATATTGGCTGTGGGTCTGCCATAAATAGCTCTTATTATTTTGAGATATGTTCCATTAATACCTAGCTTATTGAGAGTTTTTCACATGAAGGGATGTTGCACTTTTTCAAGGCCTTTTCTGCATCTGTTGAGATAATTATGTGTTTTTTGTCATTGATTCTGTTTATGTGATGAATTACGATTATTGATTTGCATATGTTGAACAAACCTTGCATCCCAGGGATAAAGCTGACTTGAGAGTGGAGGATAAGCTTATTGATGTGCTGCTGGATTAGGTTTGCAGGTATTTTATTGAGGATTTTCACATCAATGTTCACTGGGGATACTGGCCTGAAGGGGTGTGTGTGTGTGTGTGTGTGTGTGTGTGTGTGTGTGTGTGTGTCTGGCAGATGTTGATACCAGGATGATGCTGGCCTCATAAAATGAGTTAGGTTGGAGTCCCTCCTTTCCAATTGTTTGCAACAGTTTCAAAGACAATGGTATCAATTTCTCTTTGTACCTCTGGTAGAATTCAGCTATGAATCCATCTGGTCCTGGGCTTTGTTTGGTTGGTAGGCTATTAATTACTGCCCCAATTTCAGAACTTGTTGTTAGTCTATTCAGGGATTCAACTTCTTCCAGGTTTAGTCTTTGGAGGGTGTATGTGTCCAGGAATTTATCCATGTCTTCTAGATTCTCTAGTTTATTTGCATAGAGGTGTTTATATAGTATTCTCTGATGGTAGTTTGTATTTCTGTGGGGTCAGTGGTGATATCCCCTTTATCATTTTTTATTGTGTCTATTTGATTCTTCTGTCTTTTTCTCTTTATTAGTCTGCCTGGAAGTTTATCTATTTTGTTAATCTTTTCAAAAAACCACTTCCTAGGTTCACTGATTTTTTGAAGGATTTTTCATGTCTTTATGTCCTTCAGTTCTGCTCATATCTTAGTTATTTCTTGTCTTCTGCTAGTGTATGGATTTGTTTGTTCTTGCTTTTCTAGTTCTTTTAATTGTGATGTTAGGGTGTTGATTTGAGATTGTTCCAGCTTTCTGATGTGCACAATTAGTGCTATCAATTTCCCTCTAAACACTGCTTTGGTTGTGCGCCAGAGATTCTGGTACATTGTGTCTTTGTTCTCATTGGTGTCAAAGAGCTTCTTGATTTCTGCCTTAATTTCGTTACTTACCCAGGAGTCATTTGGGAGCAGGTTGTTCAATTTCCATGTAGTTGTGTGGTTTTAAGTGAGTTTCTTAATCCTGAATTCTAACTTGATTGCACTGTGGTCTGAGAGACTGTTTGTTTTGATTTCCATTCTTTTGCATTTGCTGAGGAGTGTTTTACTTCCAATTATGTGGTCAATTTTAGAATAAGTGCTATGTGGTGCTGAGAAGACTGTATATTCTGTTGATTTGGAGTGAGAGTTCTGTAGATGTCTATTAGGTCCACTTGATCCAGAGCTGAGTTAATGTCCTGAATATCCTTGTTAATTTTCTGTCTCTTTGATCTGTCTTAATATTGACATTAGACAGATCTATTATTGTGTGGGAGTTAAGTCTCTTATGTAAGTCTCTAAGAACTTGTTTTATGAATCTGAGTGCTCCTGTATTGGGTGCATATATATTTAGGATAGTTAGCTCTTCTTGTTGTATTGATTCCTCTGCCATTATGTAATGCCCTTCTTTGTCTTTTTTGATCTTTGTCGGTTTAAAGTCCGTTTATCAGAGATTAGGATTGTGACCTCTGTTTTTTTGTTTTGTTTAATTTTTGTTTTTATTTTGTTTGTTTGTTTTTTGCTTTCCATTTGCTTGGCAAATATTCCTTCCTTTGTGTCTTTTCATGTGAGGTGGGTCTCCTGAATACAGCACACCATTGGGTCTTGACTATCCAATTTGCCAGTCTGTGTTTTTTCATTGGGGAATTTTGCCCATTTACATTTAAGGTTAATATTGTTATGTGTGAATTTGTTCCTGTCATCATGACGCTAGCTGGTTATTTTGCACACTAGTTGATGCAGTTTCTTCATAGTGTCATTGGTCTTTATATTTTTGGTGTTTTTGCAGTGGTTGATACCGGTTTTCCCTTTTCATATTTTGTACTTCCTCAGGAGCTCTTGCAAGGCAGGCCTGGTGGGAGTTTGAGTTTTCATTCTTTCATTTGTATAGTGGCTATTCTTGAAAAAACAAAACAAAAAATGAAGCCAAACAAAAAAAAACCTCTTAAATACTTTTGCCTCAGTTTTATAAAATAAGAGGTAATACCATATGTCAGTCATCTTTTGTGAATGTTGGGTTTGCCAACATTAAGAACCTTAAATATCCAATCAGAAGCATTATAATAACACGTGGTAATATTTTAGTGACTTGCAAGTAGTTATGAGATAAGCATTTATTTGAAATTCATTTCCTCTATATCCAAAAATAATCTGAGATAATTGGGTTCAGAAATGTGACAACAGTACCAAAATAACTATAAGTTGCCTTCCAAAGGCAACCTAACTAACTTGAAGTTAAAGATGAGCATAACCCATTATATAAACTGCAAGTTGCCTAAATATGCATCAATTTTTTCATTACAGTTATTAATATAACTTGTATTTCATGACCAATGTGAAAATTGGGTACTCAGCTTCTTGTATAATCTCCTGCTGAAGTATTTCTGGAATAATTTAGTTTTTTTTTTTCTTTTTTTTTTTTTTCAAGACAGAGTCTCACTGTTTTACCCAGGTTGGAGTGCAATGGCATGATCTTGGTTTTCTGCAACCTCTACCTACAGGGTTCAAGCTATTCTCGTCCCTCAACCTCCCAAGTAGCTGGGATTATAGCTGTGTACGGCCATACAGCTACTTTTTACATTTTTAGTAGAGATAGGATTTTGCCATGTTGGCCAGGCTGGTCTCAAACTCCTGGCCTCAAGTGATCCATCCGTCTCAGCCTCTCAAACTGCTAGAATTACAGGTATGAGCCACCACCCCTGTCCAATTTAGATGTCATTTGATGATGGTCATTTTATTTCTCTTCTAACCTCGGCAAAAGTTTTGTTTTGTTTTGTATTGTTTCTGTAGTGTAACCACTGTGTTAACATAATGAATATTTCAAAAATCCCTAACCAAAAGAAACTCTATTATGAGAAGTCCAAACCACCTTTATCCATTTTCTGTCCTAAGTTTCTTCTCAGGACCATTAAAGAGTACTGTTTGTTTCCTCACATATTGAATTAGGTCTCAGGCAAAATGGGTATTTCTATTTTTGTTCTTGTGGTTTTTCTTGCCCAGTCTTTTTTATTCCCTATATAAGGCATATATAATCCCAAAGAGAGATATACAGGGAGTCACTGCCAGTAAACAATCCACAGGGTATTCTAAAATGGCCCCTATGAACAGATGTCTAAGACTCTTAACTAGGAAAAGCCTGTCTGAAAAGGTTCCTGTTTACTTTAGCATGAGTTCCATTCCAGAAGTTTCCACACACATGAAGATTTCTGATTGAAAGTTTCCAGTAGTATTTTTTTTTTTTTAATTAAAGAGCACTGAATTCCAGCCTTGGAAACATCTTAAGCTCAAGCTTCTCTCACTACATAACAGTACTAATAACATAATCCAAAAGTGAATTTAAAGTTATAGAAGGGAGTACATTTTATCATATTGACAAATTGCATGTTGAGGCTTTTTATTTTTATTTTCATTGCAAAATTTTCATTAGCTAAGCTTTTTTTTTTTTTTTAGTTTGAGACAGCGTCTCGTTCTGTTGCCCAAGCTGGAGTACAGTGGCGCAATCTCACCTCACTGCGACCTCCGCTCTTCCGGGGTCGAAGCCATTCTCATGCCTCAGCCTCCTGAGTAGCTGTGATTGCAGGCACACACCACCATGCTCAGGTAATTTTTATATTTTTTAGTAGAGACAGTGTTTCACCATGTTTACCATGCTGGTCTCAAACTCCTGACCTCAGTTGATCCAACAGCCTCAGCCTCCCAAAGTGATGGGGTTACAGGTGTGAGCCACTTCATCCAACCAAAAAACTCATAACTCAGGCTCACTAGCCATAACCCCAATACAAATAGACCAAAACATTACCTGACAAATTTTGAGATGGCAAGAAGATTGTAAGGATCAGCACCAGACCTCAAGTCAAAAGTTCAGAATATGAATCCTGACACAATCCGAGTTGTGACTCTGCCTCTTTCTATCACCCAGAGTAAGCCAAGCATGTGAGGCTTCAGTTCACTCACCTGGTAAAATTTAAGGAGTACTGTATGCTTAATGTCCCCATAGGGATAGTGGATGAAAAATAGAGTTACAAGTTTTCTGTTGAGGTGAGGTAGGATTTTCACATCACTTGTTTTGAAAATTAAACATGCAAGATCAGTTTAATTACAAAGAAAGTTGCAAGGAATTGTTAACTCTGAAATTATATGTCTATACTTTAAATTCTGGTTTCAGAAAATACAGACACTGTAGTAATGTAATTAGAAGAATAGATAGAATGAGAGTTAAGAAGGTATCAACAATATTATGTATCACTAGAATCTTCTATCACACATTCTGGCTTCCTATTACCTTAATCCTTGGCAGTTATACTAATCTCTGTAAACACTGCTTCACTTTTAAATGTCACTAATATGGATCTAATTTTTCTCATTAGTAACATTTGGCAAATAAATTAGGTTGGTGATTCTCAAAGTATGTTAAGTGCACTATATGCACTAATCCAACTAGAGGCACCCACTAAAACAGGTGAGAAATTTTAGCATGATATTCTTATCTTAAAGCTATGCAAGGTACATTCAAATTCATATCCTAAAATATCTGAGAAGTCATAAAATAAATAAACCAATTAATGTTTGATTAACCCAAATTTTCCCCAAAATGTTTTGACCATGGTATTCTTGTCTAGAAGTAACATGTATTAACACAGTGTAGTTGACTGTGTATGTGTCTGACTCATACTCTATCACTCTTGCAGTTTCACTGTCAGCTTCTCCAAGGGCCAGGACCTGATTCACTTTTCTTGTGGATTTCCTTTACCTTCCCTACATGTTCCTTTGCCAAGCCTTTCCTCAAGATGGCTTTATCTGCCTGCCTTGCAGAAAGAAGTACTGGGAATTAATACTCTCAACTTCCAAACAGCATCTAAAATGAGATAGTGCACAAATACCCTAGGTCTCTCCCAGCTTTTCTGGTGTGTTTTCTATTGGCTTCCACAGTTTTCCATGAGGTATTAACCTGAAGCACCCACAGTGGTAGGTTGGTTAGATAGATAATTTATCTTGGCCACCTTTCTTCTAGTCTCACTCCTCTACCACTGGTGTTTCTTTAAAGTCCTAAACAAGCTACTTGCACCTGAATTCTTGCTCCTGGACATACCTCTGCCGAATGCAAACTGAGACACATATATAGGAAACCAAATGCTTCCTGCTCTCCTTTTCCGTGACCCAAATATCTGAACAATTACTTCTGAAAACCTCTGAACAGAAATTTCCAGGTATATGCAACCTGAGCTCTTTCCATTGTATTACTATTCTCTTTATATTTGGTAAAAAGTTAAAGTTTGCTGGCATTCCCTCTTAGGCATTTTAAGTGCTGGGTCCTTTAAATTCTGTCACAGTAAAATTTTACTGGGCAAATTAAACAGGGAAGGAAAACTTTTTTCCAGACTACTGCAACTGGGAAGAAAGACTGAATTCAATCCTGCTGCAACAAAATGTGGAATGTTTAGGTGAATGAGTGAAAACTATTGGAGAGGAGAGGTTGGTCAATGAGATGTGAGTATCACATTTGGTTATTACTGAGTCTGTAATTTTTTTTTTTTTTTTTTCTGTGCTCTGGCCATCCATGTTTGCTAATTGGTGTCGATCAGGTTAGGTTCCTACCCTCTTACAGAGACTGGGACATAGGGCACTATTGCTTTCATTGCATACATTTCAAAGAGATAGTTCCCAGGTAATTGAAAAAGACATTTATTTGATTGTAAAACTGCCAAGAGACTTGGAGACAATTTATATACATTTTAAAGGGGTAGTGAAAAAATGTACAATAGCAAGGTTTTCTTTTTCTTTTCTTTTTTTTTTATTATACTTTAAGTTCTAGGGTACATGTGCACAACATGCAGTTTTGTTACAAATGTATACATGTGCCATGTTGGTGTGCTGCACCCATTAACTTGTCATTTACATTAGATATATCCCCTAATGCTATCCCTCCCCACCTCCCACCAACCCACAACAGGCACCTGTGTGTGATGTTCCCCTTGCTGTGTCCAAGTGTTCTAATTGTTCAATTCCCACCTGTGAGTGAGAACATGCAGTGTTTGGTTTTCTGTTGTTGCGATAGTTTGCTGAGAATGATGGTTCCCATCTTCATCCATGTCCCTAGAAAGGACAAGAACTCATCTTTTTTATGGCTGCATAGTATTCCATGGCATATATGTGCCATATTTTCTTAATCCAGTCTATCATTGGTGGACATTTGGGTTGGTTCCAAGTCTTTGCTATTGTGAATAGTGCAGTAATAAACATACGTGTGCATGTCTTGATAGCAGCATGATTTATAATCCTTTGGGTATATACCCAGTAATGGGATGGCTGGGTCAAATGGAATTTCTAGTTCTAGATCCTGGAGGAATCGCCACACTGTCTTCCACAATGGTTGAACTGCTTTACCGTCCCACCAGCAGTGTAAAAGTGTTCCTATTTCTCCATATCCTCTACAGCATCTGTTGTTTCCTGACTTTTTAATGATCACCATTCTAACTGGTGTGAGATTGTATGTCATTGTGGTTTTGATTTGCATTTCTCTGATGATCAGTGATGATGAGCATTTTATCATGTGTCTGTTGGCTGCATAGATGTCTTCTTTTGAGAAGTGTCTGTTCATATTCTTCACCCATTTTTTGATGGGATTGTTTGTTTTTTTCTTGTAAATTTGTTTGGGTTCTTTGTAGATTCTGGATATTAGCCCTTGGTCAGATGAGTAGACTGCAAATATCTTCTCCCATTCTGTAGGTTGCCTGATCACTCTGATGGTAATCACTTGCTGTGCAGAAGCTCTTCAGTTTAATTAGATCCCATTTGTCTATTTTGGCTTTTGTTGCCATTGCTTTTGGTGTTTTAGACATGAAGCCCTTGCCCATGCCTAAGTCCTGAATGGTATTGCCTAGGTCTTCTTCTAGGGTTTTTATGGTTTTAGGTCTAACACTTAAGTCTTAATCCATCTTGAATTAATTTTTGTATAAGGTGAAAGGAAGTGATCCAGTTTCAGCTTTCTACATATGGCTAACTAGTTTTCCCAGCACCATTTATTAAATAGGGAATTCTTTCCCCATTTCTTGTTTTTGTCAGGTTTGTCAAAGATCAGATGGTTGTAGA
>NW_012114755.1:7008759-7009064 GCF_000951035.1 Colobus angolensis palliatus
ACTTCCTCTTTTCCTAATTGAATACCCTTTATTTCTTTCTCTTGCCTGATTGCCCTGGCCAGAACTTCCAACACTATGTTGAATAGGAGTAGTGACAGAGGGCATCCCTGTCTTGTGACAGTTTTCAAAGAGAATGTTTCCACTTTTTTCCCATTCAGTATGATATTGGCTGTGGGGTTGTCATAAATAGCTCTTATTATTTTGAAATATGTCCCATCAATACTGAATTTATTGAGAGTTTTTAACATGAAGGACTGTTGAATTTTGTCAAAGGCCTTTTCTATATCTATTGAGATAATCATGTG
>NW_012114755.1:7010288-7010710 GCF_000951035.1 Colobus angolensis palliatus
ATAAATTTCCCTTTACACACTGCTTTAAATGTGTCCCAGAGATTCTGGTATGTTGTGTCTTTCTTCTCATTGGTTTCAAAGAACATCTGTATTTTGCCTTCATTTTGTTATGTACCCAGTAGTCATTCAGGAGCCGGTTGTTCAGTTTCCATGCAGTTAAGCAGTTTTGAGTGAGTTTCTTAATCCTGAGTTCTAGTTTGATTGTACTGTGATCTGAGAGACAGTTTGTTATAATTTCTGTTCTTTTACATTTGCTGAGGAGTGCTTTACTTCCAACTATATGGTCAATTTAAGTGTGATGTGGTGCTGAGAAGAATGTATATTATGTTGATTTGGGGTGGAGAGTTCTGTAGATATCTATTAGGTCTGCTTGGTGCAGAACTGAGTTCAAGTCCTGGATATCCTTGTTAACTTTCTGTCTC
>NW_012114755.1:7010791-7029808 GCF_000951035.1 Colobus angolensis palliatus
TTTACCATTATGTAATGGCCTTCTTTGTCTCTTTTGATCTTTGATGGTTTAAAGTCTGTTTTGTCAGAGACTAGGATTGTAACCCCTGCCTTTTCTTGTTTTCCATTTGCTTGGTAGATCTTCCTCCATCCCTTTATTTTGAGCCTATGTGTGTCTCTGCAGATGAGATGGGTCTCCTGAATACAGCACACTGATGGGTCTTGACTTTTTATCCAATTTGCCAGTCTGTGTCTTTTAATTGGAGCATTTAGCCCATTTACATTTAAGGTTAATATTGTTATATGTGAATTTGATCCTGTCATTATGGTGTTAGCTGGTTATTTTGCTCATTAGTTGATGCAGTTTCTTCCTAGCATTGATGGACTTAACATTTTGGCATGTTTTTGCAATGGCTGGTACCAGTTTTTCCTTTCCATGTTTAGTTCTTCCTGCAGGAGCTCTTGTAGGGCAGATCTAGTGGTGACAAAATCTCTCAGCATTTGCTTGTCTGTAAAGGATTTTATTTCTCCTTCACTTACGAAGCTTAGTTTGGCTGGATATGAAATTCTGAGTTGAAAATTATTTTCTTTAAGAATGTTGAATATTGGCCCCTACTCTCTTCTGACTTGTAGAGTTTCTGCTGAGAGATCCACTGTTAGTCTGATGGGCTTCCCTTTGTGGGTAACCAGACCTTTCTCTCTGGCTGCCCTTAACATTTTTTCCTTCATTTCAACTTTGGTGAATCTGACAAATATGTGTCTTGGAGTTGCTCTTCTCGAGGAGTATCTTTCTGGCATTCTCCGTATTTCCTGAATTTGAATGTTGTCCTGCCTTGCTAGGTTGGTGAAGTCCTCCTGGATAATATCCTGCAGAGTGTTTTCCAACTTGATTCCATTCTCCCCATCACTTTCAGGTATACCAATCAGATATAGATTTGGTGTTTTCACATAGTCCCATGTTTCTTGGAGGCTTTGTTCCTTTTTTTACACTTTTTTCTCTAAACTTATCTTCTCACTTCATTTCATTCATTTGATCTTCAATCACCGTTACCCTTTCTTCCAGTTGATGGAATTGATTACTGAAGCTTGTGGATTTCTCAGGTAGTTCTTGTGGCATAGTTTTCAGCTCCATCAGGTCATATAAAGACTTCTCTACACTGGTTATTCTAGCTAGCCATTCATCTAATTTTTTTTCGAGCTTTTTAGCTTCTTTGCTATGGGTTCGAACTTCCTCCTTTTGCTTGGAGTTTGATCTTCTGAAGCCTTCTCCTCTCAACTTGTCAAAGTCATTCTCTGTCTAGCTTTTTTCTGTTGCTGGTGAGGAGCTGCTTTCCTTTGGAGTGGGAGAGGCACTCCGATTTTTAGAGGTTTCAGCTTTTCTGCTCTGTTTTTTCCCCATCTTTGTGGTTTTATCTACCTTTGGTCTTTGATCATGGTGACATACACATGGGATTTTGGTGTGGATGTTCTTTCTGTTTACTAGTTTTCCTTCTAACAGTCAGAACCCTCAGCTGCAAGTATGTTGGAGTTTGCTGGAGGTACACTCCAGACCCTGTTTGCCTGGGTATTAGCAGTGGAGGCTGCAGAACAGCAAATATTGCTGAACAGCAAATGTTGCTGCCTGATCGTTCCTCTGAAAGCTTTGTCTCAGAGGGGTATCCGGCCGTGTGAAGTGTCATTCTGCCCCTACTGGGGGGTGCCTCCCAGTTAGGCTACTCAGGGGTCAAGGACCCACTTGAGGAGGCAGTCTGTCCATTCTCAGATCTCAAACTTGGTTCTGGGAGAACCACTACTCTCTTCAAAGTTGTCAGACAGGGACGTTTAAATCTGCAGAGGTTTCTGCTGCCTTTTGTTTGGCTATGCCCTGTCCCCAGAGGTAGAGTCTACAGAGGCAGGCAGGCCTCCTTGAGCTGCAGTGGGCTCCACCCAGTTCAAGCTTCCTGGCCACTTTGTTTACGTACTCAAGCCTCAACAATGGTGGTTGCCCCTCCCCCAGTCTCGCTGCCACCTTGTAGTTAGATCTCAGACTGCTGTGCTAGCAATGAGGGAGGCCCCATGGGAGTGGGACTCTCTGAGCCACGTGCTGAATATAATCTCCTGATGTACCATTTGCTAAGACCCTTGGAAAAGCGCAATATTAGGGTGGGAGTGACCCCTTTTTCCAGGTGCTGTCTGTCACGGCTTCCCCGGGCTAGGAAAGGAAATTCCCCAACCCCTTGCACTTCCCAGGTGAGGGGATGCCTTGCCCTGCCTCAGCTCTCACTTGGTGGACTGCACTCACTGTCCCGCACCCACTGTTTGACACACCCCAGTGAAATGAACCTGGTACCTCAGTTGGAAATGTAGAAATCACCTGTCTTCTGCGTCGCTCATGCTGGGAGCTGTTCCTATTCGGCCATCTTGGAACTACCTCTGCAAGTTTTTCTTAAGGCAAATGCTCTAAGAAAAAGAGAGATCTTGAGCCTATAGTTAGGAAGAAACCCGTCTAAAGTGTAGTCAAATTAAGGGGAATGTTAAGGCACTCTTGGCCAATTCCTAGGAATGAACATCCAAAGATATGCTTTCCTAGTTTTCCCTTATGAAGTTGTCAAAGTAGTGTGAAGACTTGTTGAGATTTGTTCCCCCGTTAAATGTGTTACCCTAGGACATTAAACATCTCTAAGACTCATTGGCAAAATACTGATATTAATCTATATTTTCTTTGATGTGATTGTAATGATCAAAAGAAATAATGTGTGAAAAGTTTTTGGCATATCATATTGACTTTCTAGAGATGCCATAACAAAATAGTAAGTATTGAGGGTTTTAAATAACAGCCAGTGTGTGGCATTTAATCCCTAAAGAAAGAAATTTATTTTATCACAGTTTTGGGGGCTGGATATCCAAGATCAAGGTGCCCCCAAGATTGGATTCTGATAGACCTTTCTTCCTAACTTGCAAATAGCTACTTTCTGACTGCTGTGTCCTCATGACTTTTCCTCTGCAAAAAGGCACTCAGTGTTACTTATTCTTATATGCACACCAGTCCTACTGGATAATGGCTCCATCTTATAACCTCATTTAATTGTAATTACCTCATTAAAGGTCCTATCTCCAAATATATTCACACTAAGGGTTAAGGCTTCAAACCCATGAATTTTGCAGAGACATACTTTAGACCATAACACTTAGTTTCTGGCTCATAGTAAGAAACCAATATCTAGAATCTATTATTATTCACAAACATACAATAACTGGAAATTCCGAATAAAAGATACCCCTAAGTTATGTGTCAAGGAGGTTTGAGGAGCACAAAATAGAAGTTCTTTGGAGGCAAACAGCTCTATTCTAAAAGTAGAAATAACTTATTATAACTTAGAGAGGGAGGCATTTCAGGGACAACAATGTTGAAAAATGGAAATGTTCTGATGAAAAAATTATTTTGAGAATCCAACTTATTTCTTATTTCTCCTATATTTTGAGACCATCCTACCTGGACCCTTAGAGTAATTCATAGGATTTTCAAAGCCTTTTAAAAGTAAAGTTGAACAATCTTTTTAGTCACTGTTCAGTCTCACACCAGGATCAAGGTATTTTCAACTGTTTGAGAATAAATCAGTAAAACAAACTACATGCTAAACTTCCAGTCACTGATGAGTTTAATGCAAAATAAGAAAGTTAAATATATGCCCACTCCTTCATTCACACTGATCTAGTGTATTCAGTAACCTCTGCCTGAACTCATCCTGAGACAGAGCCATTCAGCAGTTTTTGATGGTAACATAATGTCACGGATGTGATTGGCTTTGTAATCTTTGTCAAATTAATAGTGTGCAAACATTGCAGAATAATACAATGTAACACACAGTCAATGATGCATGTGCTGTATGTTGTATTAGGTGGGAGGATACCTCAAAACTCCTTTACAATCATAGCCCAACAAACACTTGTGAGAAAACCTGCAATGAGAGGCTAGAGGGGTGGGGGTTGTGGGATTCTTACCTCCAGAATATCATGTATTTATATAAAAAGGGGGTAGAGGAAATGCCTTGATCTGTTCACTGCTTCTCAGATTTAATTCCTGAAAATTCTTCCTTACAATGAAAGGAAACAAAATGAGGTGGGGAAGAATAAGAATGGGAAGTAAGACCAAAATGATTGAAAAAATTGTTGTGGTTTTCTGAAACAAAATTAAGTTCATGAAATATCGGGACCCCTGACAGTTTCATTTCTTACATCTTCTGGTATTGTTTATCCCATTAGCTAAATGAATTAAGCACTTCAGTTAAAAGTCTCCTGACTGCTGATCAATCAACATGATTTTCAGAGTGCTTAAATTAATCTCTAAGGAAACATCAAATTTGATTAATATTGTTACTTGGCCTATTCACATACACACACGCCCAGGACACATTCACATGCACACACACACACACATACTAATTACAAATATCATTACTTTGGTCTCCTAAGGTTAACTCTCACTCTCAGACATTATATAAAGGATTTTGCATACTCTTTTTCTTTAAAAGTCACAACTTTATGACATACATATGTAATATTATATACTTAATTTTATAAATGAGGAAACTGAGACTTACTATGTCTCTTACTTGACTGTAGTCCCAAGATTAATGAATGGAAGATTTATTATTTTAGCCTATTTCTGTCTAATTTGAAAACTACTACTGAGAGAAAAGAATTTCATTATGAAGAATCTTGAGTCAGATGGAATATTTTTGAATTTTGAATACAGCAATTAGTATAAAAATGTTTGCATGTTAGTTTGTTTCAGTGTTGCCTTCTGTAATATGAATATAAAATATTTTGTACCTAAAAGAAATGTTGTGACAATAAATGCAAGTAATGTACTCAGAAGAGTGCCTGAAATGTAGCACCATCTAGTAAATGTTAGTCTTGAAGATGATGATGAGGAGGAGGAGGAGGATGGTGATGACTGAAGATAATAATAACAATGATTCATATTGCCTCTGGTGAGAAAACAGCTTTCTACACACTGGATGATGCTTCTATCTCTTTGTGAAAACATGGTTTTCTGAAAGACAATGAGATATGTAAAATGGGAAGGCTTGCTTCAGCTAAAGCAATCTATTGAACCTATCCGATCTGTACTTTCTGCATTGCCGTTACTACTTTGACCACCCTTGACTACAATTCGTAGAATAATTACTACAGGAAAATGTATATGATATCCCCTGCTGAAACTGAAAATACAGATTATTTATCGTACTCTAGGAAACTTTATGTCTTATTTTCCAATGGAGTTTAGGGACTGGGCATCCACTAGCTGGCAGAAGGGATACACCCAGGCTCCCATAGCTTGTTAGCATGACTTTCAGAGGAAAGGTATGTTCTTTCCATCCAAAGCCTCCAAATTCATTCTCTCTCATGCATTCTGCTTTTATACTCACCTTCAATGTGGATGGGAAGTTACAGGACTCCTTATACCACACTTAGTCTAAATTGTCTGCCAAGTTATTCAGAGTAGCTAAATAAACCCTGACTTTAAACATAGAACCTAGCTAAAACCCACAATTTTTCAGAAATTTTTAAAGCACCTTTCTGTTTCAGTGGTTATCAGTGCCAAGAAAAATATCTTTTAAAAAATAAAGATACTCAATTTTAGAATATTTATTCTGTTTTCAGATATCCTCTTTATATTGTGTTTGACCTAATATCAGGTAGAGACAAGGTTTGTCTTCACAAATGATAGCATTAAAACACTTAACGTTAATAAATGGAGAAAAGGTGCAATTCAATAGCATGTTCTCAATTTTACCAAAACTATCATTACTGACTTACTAGCAAATGTTTAAGAGGAATTGGTAAACAGAGCTATTTCAGGTTCCTAAGCTATTTCAGGTTCTTTTTGTAGATTTTATGGAATGAATTTTAGAAGATTATTTTTTATGCTGGCAACATGTAATTTAGAAACTAAGCATAATTAAGACACTCGATGACCAGAACTGAAATAAGCTATGAATAGACAGGAGCATTTTCACTATATGAAACAGGCTTACTGGGAGGAGGATGGGTTTGAGGTTAGCAACTTATGTATGGTATAAATGAAAAGCAGGCCATTGCAAAAGCTGTTATAGAAAACTGTAGTTCCTCAGTCACCTGTAACTCACAGAAGTTAAGCTAAATTTTACCACAGGTAAATCTAACCCATCAGAATTAATCAAACCCTGATTCCAAGCCAAGCATGCTAGTTAGGATTAACCCGAGTTTCCCTTCACTATCTCTTTTCAACTCTTTCTCTCTCCTTCTCTCTCTCATGTGCTGACACACACACATATGCACACACACCACAAAGTTTTGCTTATTTCAAAATTAGCCTATAATAGTAACTGATGTGCTATTTTATAAACAATGTATATCAATTGAAAAAGTGAATTACAAAAGGTTAGAGGGTAGTAGTCTAATAACATCAAACAAAAAGACAAAATGTTTCTGAGTGGTAGAGAACATCACTAAAGTAGTACATTGGTGTCAGGTTATTTAAAAGGACAAATGTAATTAACCTTGCAAGAGTGGAACTTAGTTCAAATTTGGTGTTTTTCTAATGTCTTCAGAGTATCTACTAGAGATACCTTATTCTTAGAAACTATGGTCATGCTTGCTAATCAACTTTCTTCACTAGATTGAACCCGAAATGAAATCTGGCTGAATTGAAAATTAAAACTTGTAGTCACAGACCAAGTTATGGTACATTAGAGAAAATACAAAATAATTTGTTTCAATGTCTGAAGACAAGGCCAGGGTTGATGGAAGGAAATGGATCTCTGGAGGACCATTTTGTCAGTAAAGCAAGGGACTTGGATCATTAACTGTTCACAGTTAATAAAATAAGGTTGTAGTCACTATATTTCAAAGCTATCTATAGCAACAAAATCATGTTGGGATTAACAGGATATAAATTATGTAGCATTTAATATTAAAATTACTTGGAGAAGAGAACTGATTATATTGTCTCAATACAGTTTAGTATTCTGCATTTTTCTATGTTTTCACTAACTAAATTCAAGCATTGAAGTCCAAATTACATAAGAAAACTTCATTTGCAGAGGAGAGGGGTGTAAACATACTAAGATCCTGAAAAACAAACAACAAAAAAAGCAATTGGGAGGTGTGGAACATGATCAAACTTTACTTTCTCAAGTATTGATTTCTGGTTGTTGCCACTATCTAAGTCTAAGAACTGTGCTAAGTCACAGATTCTCCAAGCTTTAGTTTTTCGATTGTCAACTGTGAGCAATAAATTTTTCCTCAAACAATTGTAATGAGAGCTATATATGAAAAAAAGATGTAAAGACTCCATAGTCATAACTTATTACTCTAGTTATTTTCATTTATATCACTATTATTTTTACACTGTATATGTCAGCTAGAATTGATGAATAATTGGGGATACTTGTAAGTATAAAAGTAAACACAATACCGCTGATCTTATGCTAATTGTTTCCTAAGATAATAAGAGAAAAAAACACCAACAATTGAGAAAAAAGAAAACTTTAAAAAATCACTCTGCAGATTGGAGACAAGTTTTATGTAGCAAAAGATAATGATAAATAGTAGGAAATAGCATCACTATTTTTGAAAAAAGCTTGTTTTTGTCACCAAGATGTGTGTGGGTGTGTATGCGTGCATATGTGTGTGTGGTCACAAGGTCACAAGATAATGGTCCAGACACAATATGTGTAGACTTTTGTGAACAAAATAGGAATACTCGAGAGAGAACAGGCCTGGGTATCTGAAGAACTAAATTCTAGGTTTATTTTATACATGAATTTGAGCAATAGTTACCCTCACACTGTCCAAAATCTTCAATGACAAAAATGAGAAAATTAACCATGACAAATAATCTCAAAAAGTCATTTGAATTTTAAAATTCTGGGATATTACAAAACTGCTTCTAAACTAACACTAGATTCGTATCAAAGGCATTTTTGTTATCCCATCTTATTACTAATATGATATCAGACATTCTGTAGGTCAAAAGGTACTTTGGATATCCATCCTTTTGATTCTTGAAAGACTTCTCAGACAGTTAGAACAAAGAATACAATTTCTATTTTGTAGATTAAAAAATTAAACAAAATTAATCTAACAATAGGATGACATACTGTATTGTTGTAAATTTGGTGTTCTAAGTTGTTCATAATCATTTATACTGCTAAAGTGCCTGCTTCATTCTAAAATGATGCATTCCAAAATATTTGTCGCTATTTAGCTAAAGCAAGTAGAGCACAAAGGATCTGATATTGGGGGTTTGCATTTCATTAAAGCTTGTTGTTTCTTTTAAATCCATTTTCACGGGCTCAATTCCAGCCATTCTGAATATGTACACTATTGGGTAGTATCATAATCAACTGAAAAAAGCAAATAATTCTATGCACATTCAACTACTACTGTAAAAACAAACTCAATATGTGCAGCTATTTGGATCAGAATTTTTATCTCCATACCAGAAGGTCAATTGGAATGCAAGCATCTACCCCCGTCTTTTGCCTTCTGCGGGATCTAAATTTAATGATGCCTTCTTCTCCTACTCTCTGTAGGATAATAAAGGGGATCTGGCAAGGCTAACAGAGCCAGGCTCCCTGGTAAGACTTTTGAACTTTTATTTACTAACCAGTAAAAAACTTGACATTTGATCAGCATTGTTATCAGGGGACCACTACTTCCCATAAAAACTCCGAGACCAAAATTAAGTAAAATAAATTTTATGACAGTAGCAGTTGTCTTTATCCTACTCTTAACCTCACATGAAGCTTCGTGTCCTTGACAAGAGAAGAGAGCAGAGTGATAGATTTTGATGGCTAAATGAAATTTTCTATGTACAGGGGAAGAGGCAGGATAGGGAAACAAAGACTGGGTATATAAGAATAAGCAGGTTCCATTTCAAAGCACTCAAGACATCAGCAACTAAGAAAAGCTCTTATTAGACTGGGCACGGTGGCTTACACCTGTAATCCCAGCACTTTGGGAGGCCAAGGTGGGCGGATTGCCTGAGGTCAGGAGTGTGAGACCAGTCTGGCCAACATGGGGAAATCCTGTCTACCAAAATTACGCAAAAATTAGCCAGGCATGCTGGCATGCGCCTGTAATCCCTGCTACTGGGGAGGCTGAGGTAGGGGAATTGCTTGAACCAGGGAAGTGAAGGTTGCAGTGAGCTGAGATCCCACCACGGCACTCCAGCCTGGGCGACAGAGCAAGACTCTGTCTCAAAAACAAACAAAAAAGCTATTATTTATTTGCTTGAAAAAGAGAGATTGACTTGGCAAGTCACACTGACAACATTAAACTACCTGCTCACATCTTCTTTGCTGTTTGGAACTTGGATCACAGAGAAAAGAGGTCTTTGAGATATAAATTCCATTTTCAATTAGTTAACAGGTCCTTAAATGGTATGACTCCAATTTGGGGAGACTAAAATGGTGATTCATGAATCTTTTCTTCCTTTCTAATAAAGACTAACTGGTTAGTTCTTTTTAGATAAAATAAACAAAAGAAAGATGAACAAATGAAAATGTAAAAATATAAATCATCTATTTACAACAACTTTCAGTATTTCTTAAGAAGATCATTTTTGGATGAAAATCTGAGTCAAAGTCAAATTAAACGAGGAGCTAAGTTAACCCTTTTTTATTTGAGTCATGAACTCCTGGACAGTGGTGCCTTATTTATTGGTTTTCTGTGTATATCCCATTAAGCATTGGGGTTACTTGGCAATTTTGGGACATGAAAGATAAGTAAAAAGGATAAAGCATTGACTAAAAACTTTTAAAAAGGAAGTCAAAGATGAGTATTCTATATAAATATAGAGAAAAAATAGAAGTTGTGCAGGTAAAAAGGAATAAGATAAATGATTTATACCTTTGTTTATTCTAAGTGCATTTATAAAAATAAGATTTATGATAGGTGAACAAAATATGGAGGTTTTGATATTATGCAGTGATATTAAGTAGGATATATGCTATACATAGCTTCCCTCATATCATGACACAAGTAGCTTATATGTATATTTGCCAGATTTACCCCAATATTGTGTATATGTGTATAAATACCAATTAAACTTATAAGTAATATATTCTCTATGTTAGAATAGATTTATTGGATCTGGAATAATATTTTTCTAATCAACAAAACTAATTATTTTAGCACTTTAATATGAATGAGTGATAATGAATGGGAAATGCCAGGAAATCTAATATACTTAAATAAGAATATACCAATTAGGTGGTATGTAGTTATGACAGACTTTATCTGTGAAAAAGCAGATAAAGACTTAGCTTAAATAGAGTCACTTGGAATTTATTATATTTACTGGGAACCTATGACTAATTACAGAGTAAGCAACTGAAAAAGGAGAGCAAGAAGATTTTATTTTTTTCATTAGGCAAGGGATCAAGCTGAGAGAGGTGAGTTAAGTCATAATCAGAAACACCTAGTCTATCATTGCTGAAAAATGAAATGATAAGAACCACTGGCCAAAGAGACTGGGCAGTAGAACGGTCAATTACATGACTAATTTGATGGGGTACATTGCAGTTAGTGTAGCTTACTACTGTGTCCTCCAGAAAACTGAAATGGCTCGGTTTATATATACCCTAGGCTCCCTCAGTCACTGGATATGGCTTTCCCGAGGCAAGGCAGCTTTATGCATATCCTAAAATGGCTGGCAGATGGAGGCTGTCTTTTGACTAAATTAATTGCAGCTGTGCAGCAAATGTGTCTTTGACAAAAGATATGCATGGTGAATCTACAATTGTAGCATTTGGATCCACTTTTCCATATTAATTCAGGAAGCAGTCCAGAGAGACTATTTTGTCAAAAAGCACAGGACAAGTTAAGTGTCAGAGCTAGAACCTTAATTTAAGCTATCGATTCACCTTCTTTCTAGGGGTACACAATAAGATAAAAATTAGACAAATTACAGCTTGTCTCAGTGCTAAAAATGATACTAATTATCTCCTTCCTCCTCTGTCCATTCTAGATTTCAAACACCCTCAGCTACCCAACCTTTTGGCCTTAGTAACTTGCATGCTGAACCTTTTCACCGAGAGGTCTGAGTCCTGGTTACTCAGCTCTTCTCAGAACATGGTTGTTATTGCTATGTATTTATGGTGATAATTGGTCACGAGTATTTCAAGAAACACCCAAGTGTAACAACTAGTTTCATTTTATTTACTAGGAACCTATGATGAATTACAGAGTAAGCAACTGAAAAAGATGAGCAAGAAGATTTTATTTTTTTCATTAGGCAAGGGATCAAGCTGAGAGAGATGAGGTGAGTCATGATCAGAAACATCTAACCTATCATTACGGAAAAATAAAATAGTAAGAACCATGGGCCAAAGGGATTGGGCAGTAGAATGGTCATTCCTTTCTACACCCAAATGTGTAACATTCTTTTCTGCACCCAAATAGGAGGATGTGAAGTAGCTCTACATCCTCCTATCAGGGTTTATTACTGCTGCCTGAGGAGTGATTCTGTTTCTTATACATAGATGACTTTTTCATCTAAGATGTCTTTTGTGTCAAGATGGTAGTTGAGTCTTACAATTACTGATGAAAGTAGTTTCCTTTTGGAGATCAGGATTTTTGACCCGACAGAGTCAAGAGTTGTGGAGACAAAAAGCACAAAGTCCCCCATTGGGCCACCAGAAATGATGGTAAATGAGATGACTCCAGCTTCCACCCTTGGTTCCTAGACAGAAATGTATTTCCTGTTGGAAATGTTTGAGAATTTTAGAATTTTTATATACTTTTAAATTGACATAAATTTTACACATTTACCATGTGCAACATATTATTTTGAGGTGTATGTACACTGTGGAATGACTAAATCTACTTACTTGCAATATTCATTATCTCACATGATTATGATTTTTTAAGTGAGAACACTTTATTTCCACTATCTTAGCCTTTTCCAAAATTACAGTATTTTGAAACTATAGTCACAATGTTGTGCAATAGAACGCTTAAGCTTATTCCTCCTGCCTCACTGAAATGTTGTATCATTTGACCAACACCCTCTCTGCTCTCAAACAACCCCGTCCCTGGTAACCACCATTCTACTCTCTACCTCCATAAGATAATTGTTATAGATTCCACCTGAGTCAAATTATGCAGTATTTGTCATTCTGTGCCTGGCTTATTTCACTTAACATTATTTCCTCCCAGGTTCATCCATGTTGTCATGACAGGACTTTTTTTCTTCTCCTCCTCCTCCCCCTCCTTCCGTTTTTTTTTTTTTTCCAGACAGGGTGATATGATTTGGCTGTGTTTGTGTCCACACCCAAAGCTCACCTAGAATTGTAACAATCCCCACGTGTCAAAGGCAGGACCAGGTGTAGATAATTGAATCACGGGGGCGGTTTCTGCCATGCTGTTCTCCAGACAGCGAGTGAGTTCTCTTGCAATTTGATGGTTTTATAAGAGACCTCCCCCTTTGCTTGGCTCTCATTCTCTCTCCTGCCACCCTGTGAAGAGGCGTCTTCCGCCATGATTGTAAGTCTCCTGAGGCCTCCCCAGCCATGTGGAACTGTGAGTAAATTAAACCTCTTTTCTTTATAAATTGCCTAGTCTTGGGTATTTCTTAATAACGGCATGAGAATGGGCTAATACACAGGATCTCACTCTGCTACCCAGGCTAGAGTGAAGTGTTATAGTCTTGGCTCACTGCAACCTCTGCCTCCTGGGCTCAAGCAATCACCACACATCAGCCTCCCAAGTTGCTGGGACTACAGGCATGCAACACTATGCTTGGCTAATTTTAAATGTTTTGTAGAGATAAAAATCTCCATATATTGCCTAGACTGGCCTTGAACTCTCGGGTTCAAAAGATCCTTCCACCTCAGCCTCCCAACGTCCTGGGATTGCAGGTGTGAGCCCCTGTGCCAGGCCCGGACTTTCTTTGTAATGGATGAATAGTATTTCATTATGCCATATTTTCTTTATCCGTTCATTTGTTGGTGAACACTTAGGATGATTTCATATTGTGGCTATTGTGAGTAATGCTGAAATAAACATGCCAGTGTAGATATTTCTTCAACATAATAATTTCATTTTCTTTGGATATATGTCCAATATCAGCATTCCTGGATCATGTGAGAGTTCTATTTTAATTTTTTGATGAAACGCCACATTGTTTTCCATACTGTTTGTACTAATTTACATTCCAACTGTGTGTGGGAGTTCCCTTTTCTTCACATCCTTGCCAATACTTACTTTTCATCTTGTCATAGCCATTCTAATAAGTATGAGGTTGATATCTCATTGTGTCTTTCATTTTCATTTGCATGATTATTACTGATGTTGAACTTGTTTGTATATTTGACCATTTGTATATCTTCTTTTGAGAAACAACAATTCAGGTCCTTTGTTCATTTTCAAACTGGGTTATTTGTTTACTTGCTATTTAGTTTTTTTAGTTCCTTAAGTATTTTGGATATTAATCTCTTATCACATATATAGTTTGCACATTTTTTTTCCCATTCTGTAGGTAATGTTTTCACTCTTGATTGTTTTCATTGCTGTATGGAAGCTTTGATATTTGACATAATGCCATTTGTCTATTTTTGCTTTTGTTGCCTATGTTTTTGGAAACATATCCAAAAAATCATTGCCCCAACCAATGTCATATAGATTTTCCTTATTTTTTTCTAATAGTTTCATAGTTCTGGGTCTTACATTTAACTTTTTAATCTATTTTGAGTTGAGTATTTATGTGTTATAAGAAAGCTGCCTAATTTCATTCTTCTGTATGAGGATATCCAATTTTCCCAACACAATTTATTGAAGAACTGTCTTTTTTTGTTTTTTTAATTGTGTGTTCATGGATTTTTTTGTTGAAAGCCATTTGTAAGTGCATGGATTTATTTAGATCTTCTCTGTTCTGCTCCATTGGCCTATGGCCTGTTTTTATGCCAGTATCATGCTGTCGTTACCATTGCTTTGTAGTTTATTAAAGTCAGGAAGTACAATGCCTCTAGTTTTGTTCTTTTTGCTCAGGATTGCTCTATTTGGGGTCTTTTATGGTTCTGTACAAATTTTAAGATTTTTTTCTATTTCTGTGAAGAATACTATTGGTATTTTGATACAGATTGTGTTGAATCTGTATATCACATTGGGTACTATGAAATTTTTAGCAATATTAATTATCCAATCCATTAGCATGGATTATCTTTTGATTTATTTTTGTCTTCAATATTTTTTGTCAGTGTTTTATAGTTTTCAGTATAGAGATCTTTCACCTCCTTGATTAAATTTATTACTAAGTACTTGTTGCCGTTGTAAATAAAATTTGTTTTCCTCATTACTTTTTCTGAGAGTTTGCTGTTAGTTTATAGAAGTGTTGCTGATTTTTTTATGGTGATTTTGAATCCTGCAACTTTACTGAATTTATTTATTAGTTGTAACAGTTTTTGGTGAAGCCGCTACAGTTTTTTATATATAAGAAAATGTTGTCTGCCAACCAGGTCAGTTTAACAGCTTCATTTTCAATTTGGATGCTTTTTATTTCTTTCTCTTTCCTAATCATTCTGGCTAGGATCTCCAGTGCTATATTAAATAGAAATGACCAGACTAGGCATCTTTGTCTTGCTGCAATTTTAAATGAGAAGTTTTCAGCTTTTCCCTATTCTGTATGATATTAGCTGTGGGTTTTTCATATACGGCCTTTGTTGTGTTGAGACAAGTTATTTCTGTACCTAATTTTTTAATGTTTTTATCATAAACGATGTTGAATTTTGTCAAATGTATTTTCTGCATCTATTAAAATTATCATATTGTTTTTATGTTTCATTATTTTAATGTAATATATCCTGTTACTCATTTACATATGTTGAAATATCTGTGAATCTCTGTGATGAATTCCCTTTGATCATGGTGAATGATCTTTTTAATGTGCTGTTGAATTTGGTTTGCTAACATTTTTTTGAGGATTTTTGCATTTATATTTACCAGAAAGATTGGACTGTAGTTTTCTTTTTTTGTAGTGTCCTTGTCTGTCTTGGGAATCAAGGTGATACCAGTCTTGCAAAATGAGCTTGGAATTATTCCCCAATTTTCAATGTTTGGGAAAGTTTGAAAATAATTGGTACTAATTCTTCCTTAAATGTTTGATACAGTTCAGCCGTCAGGTCATCAGGTTCTAAGCTTTTTCTTTAATTGAAGACTTTTTATTATCATTCAATCTCATTATACACATTGGTCTGTTAAATTTTCTATTTCCTCATAATTCAGTCTTGATAGGTTGTATGCGTCAAATAATTTATCCATCTCTATGTTACCAATTTTTTGGCATATAATTGCCTCTTGTAATCTCTTGTGTTTCTGTGATATGAATTATAATGTCTCCTTTGTTTGTTGTTTCTGATTTTATTTACTTGGGCTTTCTGACATTTTTCCTCAGTTTAGGTTAAGGTTTGTCAATTTTGTCTATCTTTCAAAAACCAGCTCAATTTCATTGATATTATCTTTCTGGTCTCCATTTCTTTCTGCTCATATCTTTATTACTTCCATCCTTCTACCAATTTGAGACTTAGTTTGTTCCTATTTTTCTAATTTCTTGAGGTGCAACATTAGGTTCTTGATTTGATAACTTTCTTCTTTTCTAATGTAGCTGTTTATTGCCATAAATTTCCATTTTACTATTGTTTTTACTGAATCCCATAAGTGTTAGTATGCTGTGTTTCCAATTTTGTTTGTTCTAAGGATTTTTTAAATTTCCATTTAAATGTTTTTATTAACCCATTGGTTGTTTGGATAATGTTGTTTAATTTTTATATATTTGTGAATTTTTCAAACTCCCTTCTGTTACTGATTTCTAGTTTTATACCTTTGTTGTCAGAAAAAATACTTGATTTGATTTCAATGTTTTAAAATTTTTTAAGACTTGTTTTTGTGGCCTTAGTATCTATTCTGGAGAAACTTCCATGAGAAGCTGAGAAGAATGTGTATTCTAAAGTTGTTGGATGTTCCTTATAATGTTCCTTATATGTCTGTTAGGTCTATTTGGTCTAGTGTGTAGTTTAATATTTCTTTATTGATTTTCTCTCTAAATGATCTGTTTATTGCTGAAAGTGAAGTGTTGAAATCTGCTACCCCTATTTTAATGCAGCCTATCTCTCTCTTCATATCTATTATATTTGCTTTATCTATTTAGGTGCCCTGATGTTGGGTGAATCTATATATTTTCAATTGTTACATCTTCTTGCTAAATTGACCTATTTTACCTGTATATAATGACCTTCTTTGTCTTGTTTTAGAGTTTTTGACTTGAAGTCTGTTTTATCTGATATAAGTTTAGCTAATGCTGCTCTGTTCTGCTTTCCATTTGCATGGAATACTTTTGTTTATCCTTTCACTTATAAGCTATGTGTGTCCTTCCAGGTGAAGTGAGTTTCTTGTAGGCAACTTTTAGTTGGGTCTTCCTTTATCCGTTCAGTTGCTGCACATCTTTGGATTGGACAAATCTAATCCATTTACATTCAAGCTAAATAATAATAGATAATAACTTACAGTACTGTAATTTTGTGAACTGTTTTGTAGTTGTTTTATCAATCCTTTAGTCTTTCTTTTTTTTCCTCTTTTGCTGCCTTTGTGGCTGATTTTTCTCTAGTGGCATGTTGTGATTATTTGCTCTTATTTTTTGTGTATTTATTATAAAGTTTTGTTTTGTGATTACCATGAGGCTGATCAAAATAATAGGTTAGTTTAAGCTAATAACAACTTAACTTTGATTTTTTCTTCTCAAAAAAAACACAATTCTACATTTTACTCCACTCATCCCCTGATTTTGAATTTTTTATTTTACCACTTATGGCTTTTTATAATTGCATATTCCTTAAATATTATTGTAGCTGTTATTTTTTTTTTACCAGTTAGTCTAGCTACAAGTTTATCTATTTTAATTATTTATTTAATAAAACAACTTTTCATTGTATTAATTTTCTGTATTTTTTAGTCTCAATTTCATCCATTTCTGTTCTAATGTTTATTGTTTCTTTCTTTCTACTAATTTTGGGGTTGATTTGTTATTTCTTTTCCAGTTCCTTGAGGTGAATTATTTTATTGTTTATTGATTATCTGTTTACTTTTTTAATGTAGTTGTTTGTCACTGTAAAATTCCCTCTTAGAACTGCTTTTGCTACCTCCCATAGATTTTTGTATGTTGTGTTTCCATTTTTACTTATTTCAATAATTTATTTTAAATTTCTTTTTTTTTTTTATTGACACATTGATTGGGAGAATGTTGCTTAATTTCCATGTGTTCGTAGTGTTTAAAAAATTCCTCTTGATATTGACTTATGGTTTTATTTCATTTAGTTTAAAAACTATATTGATTTGAATTTTTTCTCCTCCTCCTCCTCCTCCTCCAAATTTTTGAATTTCTGAGACTTGTTTAGTGGCCTCCCATGAGTATATGGTCTATTCTGGAGAATGTTTCATGGGCCAATGAGAAGAATGTTTATTCTTCAGCAATTCAGTGAAATGTTTTGTAAATCTCAGGTCCATTTGGTCTATAACATGCTATATCTTTAATATTTCTCTGCAGATTTTTTTTCTGGATAATCTCTCTATTAATGATAGTAGAATGTTGAAGTCCCTAGTTATTATTGTATTGCAGTCTATATGTCCATCTATATTAATGTTTGTTGTATATGTTTGGCTCTCCTGTGTTGGGTGAGTATATATTTGTTAAATTATTATCTATTCTTGCCAAATTGATATCTTTCTCATTAAATACTGACCTTTTTTGTTTTGTTTTCTTGCAGTCTGAGTTCTCATTTATTTTATTTCATATAAGTATAGCTATTTCTCCTCTCTTTTGGTTTCCAGATGCGTGGAATATTTTTTTTCATCCCTTCATTTGCAGTCTGTATGTGTCTTTATAGTTTAAGCTGGTTTCGTGTAAACAGCATATAGTTGAGTCTTTGTTGTTGCTTTTAATCCATTCAGAAAATCTGTGTTTTTAAATCATAGAACCTAATCTGTTTACATTCAATGTTATTATTGATGGATAAGGACTTACTACTGCCTTATTTCTTCCTTTTATCTCTTTTTACTGTCTTCCTTTGTGGTTAATTCCTTTATAATATGTTTTAGTTTGTTTCTTTTAAATTTTACTGAGTAAAAATAAAACATAGTAGTATGTTTTTGCTTTTTGTTATCACAGGGCTTTCAAAAATCATCTTATAGGTATGATGAATTATTTTGAAAGGCTGACAACTATTCTTTGGTTACAAAGAAGATAATATAAACATACAAAAAGAGAAAAACTAAAAACTCTACAATTTAACTCCCCACTCACCCACATTTTGACTTTTTGCTGTCTCAATTAATGACTTTTTATGTTGCCAATCTCGTAATAAGTTATAGAAGTTATTATTATTTTTAGTAGATTTTTCTTGTAGACTCCCTACTGGTGATTTGAGTGGATTTAACATGACGATTACAGTATTAGAGTATTGTGAGTTTGTGTACTTACTTTAGCTTTTGGGTTTTATACCTTTTAATGTTTTCTTTTTGAATGTTAGTGTCTTTTTTTTTCTGTTTATTTTTTACATATAAGTTCTCTTTTGCTCAGGAAGGAGTGCAGTGGCACAATCATAGCTCACTGCAGCCTCGATCTCCTGGACTCCAGTGACCCCCCATCTCTGCCTCCCAAGTAGCTGGGACTACAGGTGCACTTCACTATGCCTGGTTAATTTTTAATTTTAATTTTTTTGTAGATGGGGTCTCCCTATATTGTAGATGGAGTCTCCCTATATTGCTCAGGCTGGTCTCAAACTCTTGGGCTCAAGCAACCCTCCTGTTTCAGCCTCCAAAAGCACTGGAATTGTAGACAGGAGTCACAGTACCCTGTAAGTGTACTGTTCCATCAGATTGAAGAGTTCCCTCTAGCATTTCTTGTAAGATTAGTCTAGTGGTGGTTAATTCCCTCAGCTATTGCTTGTCTAGGGCATAATCTCTTATTGGATATGTTATATGGATAGCATTTTGGGGTATAATATTCTCAATTCACAGG
>NW_012114755.1:7030505-7045413 GCF_000951035.1 Colobus angolensis palliatus
CATCCCACTACTGGGTATATACCCAAAGGACTATAAATTATTCTACTACAAAGACACATGCACACGTATGTTTATTGCGGCACTATTCACATTATTTACTTATTTTTATTTTTTCAGGTAGATATGTTTGAATTATTCATATATGTGAATATGAATGTGTGTGTGTGTGTGTGTGTGATCTCACTTATATAGTTGGCCTCAACGAAGTAGACTGGAATCAGAACTAAAAGGCATTCCACCCTTCAATGTCTTTGAAGTCTAGTGAGAAAGACCGAAAGACTGAAAGGCAAGTGGACAATTAAAACACAGAATATTAAATGGTACAAGAAGATGAATCTAGAATGTTATAGATTCAAAAACAAGGAGACTACTCTCAACTTGTAAGTGTCACAGAATGTTTTGTGTAGAAAGGTAAAATAAAGAGTAACAGTTGGTAGAGGAATATGCTTGACATTGAAGACAGGGTACTGTTTCAGGTCTAGGGCAAAGATATGTTGGTGAGATCCAGGCATGTTTAAGTGACTAGAAATGGTTCAGCATGTCTGGAGCTATGACTCCAGGGAGAAATTTTAACTGAAATGCAGGTTAGTCGCTCACCACTTGCAGAGTCCAATTAACAGACAAAAGTCTGGTATAAAGAAAATGATTTATTCCTAAGCTAGCTTAGTGGAAGAAGCACTGCCATCTAGCCTTAAGTGTACTGCTTTCCTTTGGAGCAGAAAACAGGCACTTTTAAATGGCAGGGGAGGAAGTAAGCAAGGGAGGGTCTCCATGCTAGCTCTGGTACCTTATCTAGTGGATAGTTGAGCTGGTGACTCCTGGGAGTGTCATGGGCAGGACTACACCAAAAACTCTTCAGGGAGAGAATCTGATGGGAGACAGATTCCTAGAAATCAGCTGTAATCTCTCAAGGCAACCTCCTGGTGGGTGAATTCCTTTCTGAAGCTCCTAAGCACATAGTTAGATGAACTTAATTTGTAGGGAGTGTCTGTTGAAGGAGAGGTAAATGGCTATATTTTCATTTCTCAAGGAATAAGTAGGAAGTGAGGAATTGGGAGATTGAGAAAAGGAGAGAGAGAGAAAAACAATTTGAAAGTTGAAAATGGGAAACTAGGGGAATAGGAAGAGAGAGAAAAATTAAACTATTTCTTAGAAAAATGGCGGTACTTGCTTATAATGTGACTAAAGAAGAAAGCAAAGCAACATAATTCCAAGACTTTTCTTTTGTTTTATTTTTATTTTGATGCCAGTAGTGGACTATATTTTGAGATATGCATGTACCTAATTAGAGATTTAAATATCAGTGCCTTATAAAATCTAGAAACATTTGTAAAATACTATATTCAAGTTGTAGTTTATTTCCATATGAGACTGAAAAAAACCTTAACACAAATTAAAACAACTTCTTGGATATGTAGCTTCACACTTTAAAACATGAGCATGGGATTTAGTTTTCAACAAACTTTTGTTCAAATATCAGCTCTACTATGGAGTTCAAATATCAGCACTGATGATTAAGTATGTGCAGTGGGTAAAATCATTTAGTTTTCCAGAGTTTTCAGTTTCCTTATTTGTGAGATGAGAATTCATTCAAACTAAAGCAAGAGTTAACACATTATAAGTGATATCATGTGCAAAGGTAACCAGGGATTGCTTAACAAGGGGACATTAAAAAATGTTATTTTCCTATCTATGACTCAGAGATTTGTAGAAAAAACAACAACAACAACATGAAAAATGACTTTAAAATTTCACAAGTGAAACAATTTTTTAGATGCAGCCAACTCCAGTTAACAGGTACTAGACACTATATCCTCAACACTGAAACTACATGCTAGCAATTCAGAATATGCAAATGTTTCCTCTTGAAATTCCTCACATAACATACAAATTCAGCAATGTATCACTTTACTTGGCATAAGTTTTCTTGTGATTGATGTCTCTGAGAGCGTAATATTTTAACTTCTTCTTTACCTATTTTTATGCTATGAGCTTTTATAATAGCCTCTTAAACACCCTGATCTAAAGAAATTATAATCACTATGCCCCAAAGTTATTTCCCAGATCATAATCCAAAATAGTTACTTTATACCTAATTATTAAGAAAACTCTAAAACAAAAAGAGCTGGTTCTGAAATCCCTTTTCAGTTTGTTCGAGTACTTAAAATAACTGAAATCATGCATAATTACAATTCTAACTACTTGCATATATTTATAAAGAATTGTCTTTGTTTTACCATCTCAGAAAGGCCTCTGTTTTGCAAAACAGATCAATAACTTAATGATACCACTGTGAAGTTGAAACAGAGCTTAACAACAAAGTTTTCTTTTCCATGGTTTATTGCCACTGGTTTTATAATGAGTTAATGGATATTCAAGTAAGTTACAAACTGCATTTTTATTTTTTTCTATATATATGTCTTCAGCTTTTTTTTTTTTTCCTTTTTCTTTTTTTTTTGAGATGGAGTCTCCCTCTGTCACCCAGGCTGGAGTGCAGTGGTGTGATCCCAGCTCAGGGCAACCTCCACCTCCCGGGTTCCAGTCAGTCTTCTGCCTCAGCCTCCTGATTATCTGGGATTACAGGCATGCATCACCATGCCCAACTAATTTTTGTATTTTTAGTAGAGATGGGACTTTCCCATGTTGACCAAGCTGGCCTCGAACTCCTGACCTCAGGTGATCCTCCCACCTCGGCCTCCCAAAGTGCTTGAATTACAGGTGTGAGCCACCCTGTCCAGCCTTTCCATATATTTTATTTTCATCATAATATCTTCAGCTTTTACATACATCACATACAAGTGAGAGACAGGACTAGCTGGATTTCCTAGGCCTACTAAGAATCCCTAAGCCTAGCTGGGAAGGTGACTGCATCCACCTTTGAACACTGGGCTTGCAGCTTAGCTCACACCCCACCAATCAGTAAAAAGAGCTGACTAAAAAGCTAATTAGACAAAAACAGGAGGTAAAGAAATAGCCAATCATCTGTTGCCTGAGAGCACAGCAGGAGGGACAATGATTGGGATATAAACCCAGGCATTCGAGCTGGCAACGGCTACCCTCTTTGGGTCCCCTCCCTTTGTATGGGAGCTCTGTTTTCACACTATTAAATCTTGCAACTGCACTCTCTTCTGGTCCGTGTTTGTTACGGCTTGAGCTGAGTTTTAGCTCGCCATCCACCATTGCTGTTTGCCACGGTCACAGACCTACTGCTGACTTTCATCCCTCCAGATCCCTGGCAGGGTGTCCCTGTGCTCCTGATCCAGCAAGGCACCCATTGCCGCTCCCTATCGGGCTAAAGGCTTGCCATTGTTCCTGCAGGGCTAAGTGCTCGGGTTCATCCTAATCGAGCAGAACACTAGTCATTGGGTTCCACGGTTCCCTTCCCTGACCCACGGCTTCTAATAGAGCCATAATAGTCACCACATGGCCCAAGATTCCATTCCTTGAAATCTATGAGGCCAAGAACCTCAGGTCAAAGAACACAAGCCTTGCCACCATCTTGGAAGTGGCCCGCCACCATCTTGGAAGTGGCCCACCACCATCTTGGGAGCTCTGGGAGCAAGAACACCCCAGTAACACAATGCGATGATATAGAAGTGACTTTTAAAATGTTTTTCCATTTTTTATTTTTTTGAGATGGAGTTTCGCTGTTGTTGCCCAAGCTGGAGTGCCATGGCATGATCTTGGCTCACTGCAAACTCTGCCCCCAGGGTTCAGGCGATTCTCCTGCCTCAGCCTCCTAAGTAGTTGGGATTACAGGTGCCTGCCACCATCCCCAGCTAATTTTTTGTACTTTTAGTAGAGAGGGGGTTTCACTATGTTGGCCAGGCTGGTCTGGATCTCCTGACCTCGGGCGATCCACCTGCCTCGGCCTCTCAAAGTTCTGAGATTACAGGTGTGAGCCACTGCACCCAGCCTTTCCATTTATTTTATTTTCATCATAATATCTCCATATATAAAAATGAGAGATGGTAGATTAAGACCAAGATCACAGCACCTCTGATATTAAATATAGATTTATGAAGCATCCTTTTCAGGAAAAACGGTTCAGAAATCTGATTAAATTCTCTATTCAGAAAACATCTAAAATACTTTTAAATTAAAGTTTTACAAAAGTTGGTCTTTATTCAGGATAACCATTGTTTTTAAGAATGCTTGGAGAGAAAACATTTTTACAAATTGTTAAGAAGGAAATTTGGTTCAATCTCTTTTTGAATTCTGAAATTGTACTAAAAGTTGTATAAGTGAATGGAATTTCTCACTCCTATGATTTCTAGTAGTTTGCCCTAATAAAATTATCAAAGGTGCAAATGAAGGTTTAGTTAGAAGACTATTGAACACAACATTCTTATAATAAAACAGCAGCAAATTGGTTTTAAAAATCAGGCATAAAATGGAATATTAAGTAGCCATAAAATTAAGAGAACATTCTATCTTCTACCACAAGATTTAACAAATTGTTTGCTTCTATTTATATATATTTTATTTTTTTCCAGTTGCTGTGGATGAACTGTCTCATCTTCTGTCTTAGGCCTGCCTCTGTTTCCTGTTCAATTACCTGCCCACATTTTGCCCAGTCACACACAAATAAAGGCTAGTAGAGCTGAGTCCAACCATGGAATTTTTGGACTCTAAAGGTCATGTTCATTTTTATTAATGTAAATATTCAAAAGCTTTTTATAATTGTTAAAAGTTTGTTTCTCTTCAGGATTTCTTCAAGTTCAGACAGGTAGATATCAAAGTGAAGTTGGTAAATGCATTAAGATTCAATTTCTGGCTTTTTCTCCAACGGCATCACTACAGAAATTATCTCCTCTTTTGTTATCAATTTTGCCAATATACAAATATAAAATTTAACACTTGTCTTAATTTTGCATACTCATCTAGCTACAGTCAGATTTCTGTGATCCATTTTAAGAATTGTCTGTACTCCAGTTCCTTTCTCTGTCGCCCAGGCTGGCGTGCAGTGACAGGATCTCGACTCACTGCAACTTCCACCTCCCAGGTACAAGCGATTCTGATACCTCAGTCTCCCTACTAGCTGGGACTACAGGTGCAGGTCACCACACCCAGCTAAATTTTTTATTTTTAGGAGAGATGGGGTTTTACCATGTTGGCCAGGCTGGTCTTGAACTCCTGACCTCAGGTGATCTGCCCGCCTCGGCCTCCCAAAAATGTTGGGATTACAGGAGTGAGTCACTATGCCTGCCCTCCAATGTAGATTTTTATCCCTATAGCTTCTGACTGAATTTTTGTCAAAGTCAGCAAAGACCTCCACATCACTAAAACTCATGGCCTTTTCTTACTTCTAATCTTATTTTGACTCATCAGCATCATTGTATATTTGATCATTGTCTCCTCCTTGAAATAGCATATTTACTTTGTTTTTGGAAATTAAAACCCTAACTCTAAATAAGACGATGTTTCATGGATCAGGAGCTTTTCCTCTTCTTTCTCCAACTTCATACTTTAAATTAGCACTATTCAATAGCAACTCAATGAGTTGAATAACTTAATGTTTGTTCTTACCTAATTTATTCATTCGCATTACCTGTCTGGCTCCTGCAGTATTTGTGTTTACAATGCTATGTTGTAGAACAGAAGACATGGAAGGAACTTTAAGGCATTTTGACTAGTATTCGCCCTGTTCATTGCTTTATGGATGTTGGTGACATGTATTTCCATTGCTATTTTTATAAATCATTAAATATAATAATAACTTCATTTTCCTTTGGAATTCAATAATCAGGTACTTTTAAACTTGAATATAAATGTGTGAGCAACATTTAGGAGAGCAATATTTAGGGGAAGTTAGATAAACACATGTCAATACTTCTACCCACTGAAGTGGTTTTGAACTGAAGATCTACATGTTTCCGATTTCTTAAAAAGCATTGACAAAAACACAATATGAAGGGATAATTACATATAACTGGATATTTCATTCCTGGGCATGAAAATAATATTTTCAATGTGTTATTTGTGACAAGATACTATAACAAACTGAAACCCTAGCTCTCACTTTGCTATTGTTATATAACACAAAAATAAAAGAAACAAGAAAAACAGCAAAAGTTTAAAAATGCTTAGAAGGATCAATTTTCATGTTGTGTATATCTGTTTTTGTGTTTCTATAAAGAAATACCTGAGGCTGGGTAATTTATTTTTATTCATTTATTTATTTATTTTGAGATGGAGTCTTGCTTTGTCACCCAGTCTGGTGTGCAATGGTGTGATCTCGACTCACTGCAACCTCTGCTTCCTGGGTTCAAGCAATTCTTGTGCCTCAGTCTCCCCAGTAGCTAAAATTACAGGCATGAGCCACCACGCCCAGCTAATTTTTGTATTTTTAGTGGAGACAGGGTTTCCCCATGTTAGCCAGGCTGGTCTCGAGCTCCTGACCGCAGGTGATCCACCCGCCTTGGCCTCTCAAAGTGCTGGGATGAGCCCCTGCATCTGGCAAGGCTGAGTAATTTATGAAGAAAGGAGCTTTAATTGGCTTACAGTTCTGTAGGTTGTATGAGCATTGCTCTAGCATCTTCTTCTGGTGAGGGTCTCAGGAAACTTCCAATCATGATGAAAGGTGAAGGGGGAGCAGGCATGTTATATACAAAGGAGGGAGCAAAAGGGAGAGAGAGGAAAGATCCCAAACTCTTAAACAACTAAACTAGATCTCATGTGAACTCAGTGAGAACTCACTTATCACCAAGAGGGATCCAACCCCAGGATCCAGTCACCTCCCATCAACCCCACTTCCAACACTGGGAATCATCATTGTAATATGAGACTTGGATGTTTGGACAAACATCCAAACCATATCTTGTGTATTTTGATTAAATGCCACAAGATACAGACAATTTCAATCTGTATTAAATATAGATATGGTGCAAAACTGAGTACAATAAATTATGTCATTTTCAATGTATTTGCAGACAAATCATGTAAATCATTTTCCTAGCATTAAATTAAATAACACCCATGAACATTTGGTTAAATATATCAGAGCAAAGGAATTTCAATCTTAATCATCATCTCCGAAATAATGAAAAGTCATTGAAATACATTTTTAAAAACAAGCAAAATGTAAAAACATTACTCATTTTTAATGTAACTAGGAAATGGTTACAACACCTAAATATAAATTAGGAAGGAGCAGCTATCATAAAATGTGAAGCTCAAAACACATCAAAAAGGAATGACAAAGTACGTGAAGCACATGATCAGATTTGACTAAAAGTGCCGATCTTTCCCATTTGACAGGAATTTGGGGGCCCATTCTTCTGGGTCAGGATTCAATAGATGAGAGGAAGAGCTTAGCTGTGGCTATGTGGAATCTCTCTTTTAATGAATAAATTCTCTTTTCTCCGCTGGTATTTATATTTTAAATATTAAATAAAATATCTAACATTTTATTAGATATCCTGTTGGATGTTCAGTACTAAATCAGCCTTACATCTCACTCTACTGAGGGACACTCATAGTTTGCATCATATACCAATTTTCACCTTCCATCAGGAAGTTATCTTGTTAATCATCTTTCCTGTTTTTTCCTTGCTACTTTGCAAAATAAAAGCAGTTTATTGGATTATAGTTACAGAAAGATAAAAGAGAATAAAAATCATTATTTTCTACCTGTGTTTTAACTGTTACGCCAGTAAATATTGCTCCAGTCCTCAAGGTGAACTTTTAAAATCTTGTATAATAATTGTATGGTCCTTGCTAAGTTAAATTATAGTGGAATGAAACATCAAGAGTGTAATGTTTGTTTCTTTCAGCATAGCATCAATGATGTTGTGTTATCAAAATAATTATGAAAAGGCAATTAATACGACAAATAATTGTACTTATAATGTTGTCCAAAGTAAGCTACAGTATCAGAGGGAAGGAAAAGGGAGACTTTAGGAGGAAATGGTCATTAAACCCTGTGATATCCACGTTTTACACGAATGTAAGGTGATTAAGCCATTATGAATATACAACTAGTATACACACACACACACACACACACACACACACACACACACACAACCAGTTTAGGTTCTATGTTGGTAAATGAAGCAAGAGATAAGGAGGTGGTAATTTGGGGAAGTTGCTTTTTAAATGGGGTATAGGGGAGGTTTTCCTGAGAGTGAAAATTAAGCAGAGACCTAAACGGAGTAGGCTGTACATTTAATATATGCGAAAAATTTGTTTGAATGCTGAGGTTGTGTGAAATCTGTCCAAGTTTTCTGGACAGACAGGCAGGTATGAATATTTCTACGTGTTTAAAATTTTTAATTTAATTCTTAATATACCGTCAGCAAAATTGTTAAAAAAAATGTCATGGCATTGGTATCAATGATGTAAAATCCACATTAAAAAGTTTTAAGAGTACCAGCTCATATTAATGCTTCTATTTATTACATTCTCGCAGTCATGGAAAGTTGCAAGAGTATTAATTTTTAAGAGATGCCAGCATTTTAAAATCTGTGTTGTAGAATAACATATAAAAAGTGAAATATTTTTAAAAAATCAATTGTAACTCAGTTATCTTATTCATTTAAAGACCTTTGACTATTAAATGTGATCTTTGTGTAATGTATATGTTTGAACTGGCAGATTGCAGCCAATTAACTTCCTTTGAAATGCAGATTGTCATAAGGTTTTGGGTACACAGTGCACTGAAATTATCCCATAACAGTGGGGAAATCTCTAACTCAAGAAAAGCGTTTGACAGCTGCAGTGGCTGTATCCAAATGTTTTCACAAAATTTGGTTTCCAAAGCAAACAGAAGCACACTGTGTTCAATACATTTAATTAGCAGGTTGTCCTCTAATTTGGTCTCATAACAATCTGTCCATGTTTTCTTTAAAATAGCTTCCTAACAGAATAAAAATTGTATTACTAAGCCATTTTCAATTCTAATAGGCTAAAATTTGGCATTTCTTGGGACTCTATTTTATTTTTTCCTGGAGAAACTATTAACTAATTGTTTTATAGCCAATGATAAAAATATATGCCTAAATATCAAACTCAAATACATATAATAACATATAAGCTTATTTGTATAGCATATATGTATAAATACATACATATATATGACTATATATTATATATAAATATATAATAAAGCTCGGTCCATTAAGTCCTACCCCTGTCACTTATTAGTTATGTGATTGTGAACTGGTTACTTTACACTGCTGTGTCTCAAAATCCTCATCTTTAAAATGTGACTGTTAGTAGCACCAGCTTCATACTGTTGCTTAGGTGACTAAATAAACCCATCTGTAAGGGCTTAACCTGGCTCCTGTCAAAAGCTCAACAAATGTTGCCCCCTTTTGTTTGTCTTCACTGAACTCAGAGTAGCTACACTGAACATAAGCTCAGTGTTCACCCCAAAATGAAAAAATAAAAGTTGCCATTGGATATTTAATTTTCAAAAAAATCTGAAATAGTTGTAGCAATTAAGAATGTGTGAATAACAGAAAGTCCAAATAATCTTTCAGTCACACAACTGCTTTTTCACTTAACCATAACAGGAGATACGCTGTTAGTAATACTAGCTTTTCAGCTTCACAGTGGTGTCATCAGGAAACCTGGCTTGAAACCAGTGGTTTTAAGATGGCTGCTACAAATGTATTCATCACAAAAATATTCAAGGCAGAAGAAGGGGTGTAGAAGTGGCGACAATCACATTTGTTCCTTGTCCTTTCATCAAGAAGTCATAGATTTCTTACAACTTCTCACGAGAATTTTGCTGATGAATTACGAGTATTGTCTGTGTCATATGGTTATTCTGAGTTGCAAGAGATACTTAAACAGCAAACTGGGACCTTGCTATCTCCAACAAATTCAAGGTTATATTAACAGGAAAGAAGATGGGAACTAGATGTTGGGTAATATTTTAGCATGTGTCATAATGATCATCAAGGGAAGCATCAGAATTCAGTTAGTCTTCCATACACTCTTATGGTTTAGTATTTATTGTTTTAATATCAGATTGCCTATTGGAAAATAGTACCACAAATTTTTCATTGCTTAATTCCTCTGAAGTTTTAATGTAGTGTTAATATGAGGAGATTTAATTTTGCCACTTAAATTTTTATATGCTTTTGTTTGTTTTTCTTGAAAAAGAAACAGCAGTTGGGCAAAAATGCCACAGGAGAAATTGTCCCCAATCACTCAGTTCACTCATTACAGTGTAGCTACATTGGCTTTACTTATTTTTCTCAAATATGTCAATCTCATCTCTACCTTATGTCTTTCCTGCCTGTTCTTCCTTCAGTTTGAGAAAGCTCTGTAAGAGCAAACCTCTAACCATGACTTCCATTTTCCCAAACCTGATTTCTCCTCTAGGTTTGGTTCAATTGTCCCTCCTTGGGGACACCTTTTCTGACCAGATGTCTCTTCCAACAAGCCTCATCCCATTAAGCCTATTTCATCTTATTAACTTTCCTTTTATAATTTCTTCCTGTGAAACTGATTTTTATACATTTACTAGCTTATTATCCTGCTCTTCCAAATTTAATGTAAGTTTCTTGAGTTGAGGGACATTTGTCTGATTCATCCCTGTGTTTTCTGAACCTAAAACAGGGCTTAACCTATAGTATTCATTTCATAAGTGTTTGTTGAATAGATGAAATCATTCTTAAATCTGGGTTTTTGGTCAGCATGTAATTAGAGCAAGAGGAATTATATACACATTAAATATTTAAATATTTGATTTCATCAGGAGGAAATGTATTAATCTGTCCATCTCAGCAATTGTGATGTACAGACTGTTTCCACCTTACTGTGTTTGAATTAACTGTTTTTCATCTTTACAATGGTGCAAAAACAATACATATTCAGTAAAAACTATACTTCAAACTTTGAATTTTCATCTCTTCCTAAGCTAACTATATACATAAGTATGATACCTTCTTATCATGCTGGGCAGCAGTGGTGAGATGCAGCTCCCAGTCAGCCACACCATCACGAGGGTAAACAATCAATACAATACTCTACAGTGTACTGTATTCAGAAAGTTACTTGAGATATTTAACACTATTATAAAATACGTTTGTATTAAATGATTTTGTACCACTGTAGGCTAATATAAATGTTCTGAACATGTTTAAGATAGGCTAGGCTAAGCTATGCTCTTCAGTAGATTAAGTGCATCAAATGCATTTTTGACTCATTGATATTTTCCACTTATGATGGATTTATCAGGAAGAAGCCTCATTGTAAGTGGAGGAGCATCTGTACTTGACAGTGTGCCTTCTTATACCTAACAGCACTTGATAGGCATTGCAGCTCAGGAAGCTTCATTTGTATCATCCCATGGCTGTAAAAAAACCCCTTCTTTTCATTGACACAGACTTCAAATATTTAGTCATTTATTTGTGGTCAAATCTTCTTGCCTAGGTGTCATACTTGCCTTCACTTATACCTGATATGAGAATTTAATATAAATTTTATAATGTAATTTTCTCCAAATAAAAAGTGGGTAATATATCTGAACAGACATCTCACTAAGGAAGATGTACAGATGACAAATACACATGTGAAAAGATGCTCAATTCATATGTCACCTGGGAAGTGCAAATTAAAACAAGATAACATTAATACCTACTCAATTACTTGTTATATTGCTATCATAATGGCAAACATCCAGAACACTGACAAAACCAAATGCTGGTGAGGATGTGGAGCAGCAAGGACTTTAATTGATTTCTGATGGGAATGCAAAACTCTATCACCACTTTGGAAGACAGTTTGACAGCCCCTGACAAAACTGAAAATACTTTTACCATATGATCCAGCAATCATACTCCATGGCATGTACCCAAATGACCTGAAAACTTATGTTCATCCAAAAACTTCCACATAAATGTTTATAGCAGCTTTCTTCAGAATTGTCAAAACGTGGAAGCAACCAAGATATCCATCAGTGGGTGAATGGATAAACAAACTATGGTACAGGCATACAATGGAATATTCACCAATGAAAAGACATAAGCAATCTAGCTATGAAAAGACATGCAGGAATGTTATGTACAAATTTCTAGGTAAAAAGAAGCCAATCTGAAAAGGCTGCATGGAGTATAATTCCAAGTATCTGACAATGTGGAAAAGGCAAAAATATGGGGACAGTAAAAAGAAACAAACAAACAGTATTTGCCATTGGTTGGTGGCATGAGGAGAGATGACTAGTTGCAATGCAGGGGATATTTTAGAGCAGTAGAACTATTCTGTATGATACTGTAATGGTGGATATGTGTCATTATAAGATTTTTAGAACCCATAGAATGTAAAATACCAACAGTGAGGCATACTATAAACTGTGGATTTTAGTTAATAATAATGTGTCATTACTGACTCATCAATTGTAACAAATGACCACACTAATGCAAGATATTTATAAAGAGGAAATTGGGGGTTGGGTGGGGCTTTCGTACACCTAAAACTGCTCAAAAACTGATTACTATTTTAAAAAATGTAATTAGCACAGATGAATATTTAAATATAGAACACCTCTCTGATAAGCTCTCTGTTTTAACAGCTTGTTAAGAGCACTTGAATGGATGACTTGCTTTGCCATTCCTGTTGACAAAGACCCTCCTTTGAACAAAACTTTAGTTAGGCTCTTCTGAGTCCTTTCTGATTAGGCCTGATCCTGGGCTTCCCTCTCTGTCCTTGTAGAATCCATTTTGAGCAAGAATCTTGCTAAGTTAGCTTAACAAAAATCTCCCACCCTTGGACCTGGCCAACTTCTATATCTCATCACCTTGGCCTGACTTCAGCAAGAATTATCTTGAATTGTTCTAACAAGAATTCCCCTTATCCGAGATGTTTTTGCCCAGTAATTTTCCATCTACTCCTTGCTCCTTGACTATAAATTTCCACATGAACATACTGTGTTTGGAGTCAAGCCCAGTCACTGTTTTCCACTGCAAGACCTCATTGTAGTGATCTCTATCCCTAATGATAGTTTCCCCTTGAATCGGGGCTTCCCTACCATTTTTACATGATTAGATTTTTTTTTCTTTAACACTATCAAATACATTGATTTATTCTCTTCCATCCCTTAGGTTAACTAAATAACCAAAAGTCAAGACTTATTGAAATTCTATTTAATTCAGGACTATAAGAGTCTGTATTTTTCAAAGTTCTCTCTGGAATTGCTTTTATGATTGTTAACAAAACAAAATATTAACCTTCTTAGAAGCCAGTATGCTTTGGGAAATTTTAATGACAAAAAGTAATTTTAATACTAATTGATCATATATAAACTAAAAAGTATTTCACTTTCTTCATAAAAAAGTAAAATTTTGACTATGAGGTAAATAAATCTCTCACTTACTGGAATAGCATGTGGAAATTGAAATATGCCATGTTCTATTCATTAAATAGAGAATAATGTATCCCTGTTTGAGTAGGAAGACAAACTCCAGTCTGGAGGGTCCCCAGTTCTCCCTTTTTTCTTTCTGTGTCCTGACCTGAAATTGTGGAATGCTGTGACCACTCTGACTCAGCCAGCTGCAGGTTTTTCCCAGGAGGCTTGAACCCAGCTGAAGTCTTGAACATTCCTGGGGACTGATAAAGCTAGCTAGGTTGTTGCCTAAAACATTGAAAGAAACCAGCCCTGACTCTGAGTCAGATTCCTCAAACTCCATATAAGCTCCCTGGTGGTCATACCCTGACTCCCTTGCTACAGACATAAGTCGGTAGAACATCCCTTTCTTTCTGTACATCAAGAGGATATGGTGCGGCACTCTGCACATACATTCACCTGATAAATACTCTGAAATGATCAACCTGGCATTGGTGTTTCCTTCTTTGGAATTTCAATTGGCCCCATGTATGAATGGTGTGGGGGGTACACTCTTGTGGGAAGTACCCTGTTACCATTTTTGGGGCAATTCCAGCTGTTCCTTCAGCAGGACAAGATACAACCCTAGCAGAGTACTAAAATTGAGATAGTTTAATATCTGTTAAGGCTTCTGTAGTATATGGTGCAATACAACTCATTTTTTTCTATATGACATAGTTAATAGCTTCTGTGGATTTTTTTTCTTTTGGTCACAATTTAGGATGAATCGAGACTGAATATTAAACTACGTTAAATAAAATAAAAATTAATGTAATGCTTATCAGAGTTAACAAAAAATTGTCATCTTCTCTCTATAGACTTTAATAATCATCATTATGTTATCTAACCTCCATTACTATTAGACTCTAGAGTAGTTTCATCATGGTCTTACTTTGTTTTTCTTAACAAGTATCTATAGTGCAGTAAAGGTTAGGGATCACAAAACTGGCCATGTCATTCACAAAGTCTGTGTGATTCATTGATTGCTGGTTTCCAGACTCACTCTTGCAACTAGCCAAAAGGTTATCTTCTCATTGATAAAAGTCTTTTAGTAGACAAGGCAATAGAATATATTGACAAAATGTCTAAAGGTGAAAAATGCAATTGCAATTTACTGTGAGATTCTAATTGGGAATTTGTTTTATACTTCACAGTTGAGAGGTAGTTCCATTTGTTTTCACTTGCTTTTAAGCCAGTGTCTTAAAGCCAGCTGATAGCTGAAGGAAGCTGAAATGACAGGTCCTGAATTTCTTTCCAGGTGATCTGATGGCACAGTTGAACAAATATAGGTCATTTCCAGATACCCATTATCTTAACTGAAATCTGACTCTCCCCGGGACCATATGTATTTCCAGCTTTTCCCTGTGTCTGATAATGAAATTTGCTGCATATGCATAGTCTTCTACTCAGCCTTTAATAGATGTTACTTCACTTAACAAGACAATAATCCTCTGAGATCAGCATTACTATCCCTATTTTATAGTTGAAGAATCTGAGACTCAAGAATTTTTTGTTTGTTTGTGTTTCCCGAGACAGAGTTTAGCTCCTTTTGCCTAGGCTAGAGTGCAATGG
>NW_012114755.1:7047203-7051468 GCF_000951035.1 Colobus angolensis palliatus
GAATTTGCTGTCATTGGTTTACGAGTTTAGCCGTGTCAGGGACATTGTATTTTTAATTCTCTCGGTTTTATCCTTTCATGTAAATATGCTGCTGCAGTTCTGTGCGTCACATTGTTTTAGAAGGCTCCCAGCAAACTTCCACTTTGTTCTTATTGGTGAATATTTATTAGTCAGATTGATTTTGCAAAGCTAACCAAAATGTTTAGAGGATGGTACAGTAAATATCTAGACTTTCAAGGTTAAATAGTGAAGGTAGGGAAGGAAGAAGGAAGTTGGGAAATGGTACTATTCAATGAACATCCAGTGCCTATCAAAACACACACAAATAGTGTCTAGTGTCTACTATCTGTATTTTTTAACTTGTTTTTTATTTTCATTTTTCTTGAGACAGAGTCTCACTCTGTTACCCAGGCTGGAGTGCAGTGGCGTGACCTGGGCTCACTGCAACCTCTGCATCCTGGATTCAAGCGATTCTCTTGTCTCAGCCTCCCAAGTAGTTGGGATTACAGGTGTATTCCACCTCATCTGGCTAATTTTTGTATTTTTAGTAGAGACACGGTTTCACCATGTTGACCAGGCTGGTCTCAAACTCCCGACCTCTAGTGATCCACGTGTCTCGGCTTTCCAAAGTGCTGGGATTACAGGCCTGAGCCAACACGTCCGGCAAATGTCTACTATCTTTAAAAGAGATTATGCAAAACAAGGCTGTGCCTGATATAGGCTTTCAGTTATACCTCCTGTGTTCAACCTGTGTCTTGTTCTTCCCTCTGTGATATTGAACTGCTTGCCTTAGGTTTGAACATTTTGGGGGTTTGCTGGTCAACCCAGTTTCCTAATTTCTGATTCCATCTTTGTGAACAATTGGAGCTGTGACTGACTCTGTCCAGATACAGAAGTCACAATGGTCCATCTACTTTCTGTCTGAAAACATGAATTGAAAAAATCTTGTATGTCAACAAATCTTCTCACATTTGCTTTGTAATTACTATTTTGTATATATTTTATTTCCATACTATCAAGTTAATACAGTATTCGGAGAGATACTTAAAAGTGTGTTGAATCTGCCTTCATTAACTAAGAGTTTTATCACACTGAGTTATTTTTTGTATCTCCATTTGACACTAAATTCTGATTATTGAGAGCAGAATCCATTAATCTATTTTATTTTACTTCCCTAGTACTGTGAACAGTTCTTGAATACTCAAATATCACTGAATGTAAATGGGTGAATTAATTGAAGGCTAAAATCTCACAAAGATTTGAAATTCAAATACCAGAATTGCATCCTACTAGAAATGCAGGATTGCCCCTTTACCACCTGTGTGAAGCAGTGACACTTATTTCCCATCACTGATCTTCAGTTTCCCTACCTATAAACTAAAAATACTGCTATCCATCCTGTATACTTCATAGTTTATGCTAAGATAAAGTCAAATCATGGATAGAGAATGTTTTATGAATTACAAAATGTTGCAGTTATTATTTGAACATTTTTCTTTTGATAATCATTATGTAGAGGCACTGACAAATTAACTAAATTGACTACATATTTATTGAGTATTTATTATGTACCAAGCATTACTCTTGGTAATGAAGATATAGCAGTGACCACGAGATCAATCCTTGCTCACATAAAGCATACCTTTTGGTCTACCTACAGTCCCTGGGAGCAAGTTGCAGTCTTTTTGTTGGTGGTGGTGGTGGTGGTGGTTGTTGTTTTTTTCCTCTTGTGCTCAATTGCTCTATTCTTGGGGTCTCTTTTTTTCTCCACCATAGTTCTCAGCTTATTCGGAGGGAAAATACTTTGAGCAGAACACAATGGTATAAGAATCTCACCCCTTTTCTGTGCGAAATTCATTTTTATCCCTTCCTGTTTCAAAAAAAATTATATGGAATCAACACCACTGAGCTCTGTGGAAAAAATAGAAAAACCTGCTTTTGTTGTTCTGCTGGAAGCTTGAGGGTGCTGGACCCCTGTGTGGTAATGCAGAGCATTTTAGGTGTTCTCCTCCTTTCTTTGTGTATTGGGTTCAGAATACACTGCATCTCTATGCAAATATAGACAGCTGCATTTAGTCACATGTATCTGTCTACTTTCTCTTGTTTTAAAAAAGAAAAAAGGAACTTTAAAAATAGGATTATTGAAGGTCAGCAAAGGGTGGGCTTGAGACATTTGGGTCAGTTAAGTGGTCATTTTGGTAACATGGGTTCTCCTTTGCCAGGTTTAATTGTTGAATCAACATCCTTGTAATTTAAGATGATGACATGTTAAATAAAATAAATTCTCTTCTAATGATGACTTGAGCCCTGCCACTCCATGGGAGAATCAGCAGAACCTGTAGGTTCTTATTTAGAATTGATATTTGCTATTATAATTTTGCTCCTGTTTACTTAAAAATTTTCTTTTTGTTTCACTGGAAAGGAAAGATGATACTCAGTTTAAACATTAAAAGTGAACAAGTTGCTTTGTTACAATAAAACCAAATGTGTACACACACATGCCTGCGTGCATGCACGCACACATACACACACAGAGCGAGAGAGGGAGGGGAGGGGGGAGAGAGAGAGAGAGAGAGAAAACAAGTTAGGTATATTAGTCATTTGCTGCTGTGGCAAATTACCATGCTTAATGTAACCAAACTTGATTATCTTACACCTTCTTGAGATTGCAAGTTCAATGTATCTCACTGGTTAAAATTAGGGTGTTGACAGCCTCCTTTTTGGAGGCTGTAGAGGAAAATCTGTGTCCTTGCCTTTCCAGTTCCCATAAGCCACTTGCATTCCTTGGCTCATGGCCTCTTCCTTCATCTTCCAAACAGTAATGTTGGGTTGAATCCTTCTCACACTGATATTCCTAGTTTTAACACTGACTCTCCTGTCTTCCTCTTTCACTTTTAAAAACCCTTGTGATTATATTGGACTCACCCAGGTAATCCAAGATAATTTACCTATATGGAGTCAGTTGGTTGGTATCCAAACTTAATTCCATATACAACCTTAATTCCCCCTTTCTGTGGAAGGCAACATATTCACAGATTTCAGGGATCAGAATATTGAAATCTTTGGAACTTCGTTATTCTGACCACAACAGTATTACCCTATTGTGCTCCTTTTCATTAAAAACTGTCAAATATCATCCTGTGTTTCTTTATGAATCTGTGCTATGCCATTCCACACAATGTGATAAAAATATAGACAATGAAATTGAATTAAATTTTATTTATTAAGAATAACAGTATTGCCTTACTCCTAAAGCCCTGATTTTATTGGCTACCTTGACTAAGTTACTCTTTAGTAATCCTCTTAAATTACTGCAGACATTTTCTTCATTGAATTTCTATAATTGTATTCTGTAGTGGGACCTGGGGGAGCTTTGCTGTTCTCCTCTTTCTTTTACATGTTAATAGTGAGGAGTCTGGGAATTCTTTACCACGATACACTGTGATGAAATGTAAAATAATAAAAATATAATTTACTGACACTGTAGATATTTTTGTAATACATCTATTTTTCATTTCTAAGTTAAAACCTATTTATTCTAGAACACTTACATATGTTTGAGAAATATGAAAACAAGTTAAAATTCCTTTATTACTGGGTCAGGTAAGGTACATCTACGTCTATCACAAACCAAAAAAAGTGGTTATTATTATTTCTATTTCTTCTTAACGTGTGAGTAAACTGATGCTCAAAAAATTTAAGTAACTTACTGAAGATATGCTGCTTGTATTCAGTAGGCTGGGATCTGAGGAAAGCAGGCATTGGTTCTAGTTCCTGCTACTCACACACTGGGCAGCTACACCCTCCACCTAAAGTGTATGTGGCTTTCCCAAGGCATTGACAAAAAAGCTTAGCTACTTAGAAAGAGCAGAAGAAATACCAATTTAAGAACAGAAAATTACAAGCCACATCAAGATCAACTTACTTTAAAAAAACCTTCCTAGGTGACAATTTGAGGAAGATTAAGACCAGAAAAGCAGAAGAGTTGCAAAAACAGATATTACACCACTCCATTATGTAATATGCATGTGTAAATAATAGAATTTGCAAAATGTTCTCAAAGAGTAAAATATTTTTAAAAATCATAGACCTAGAAAAGAGTTAAAGAAAGAGAATACTACTACATAAATATTCAAGAATAAGAATATTTTAAATGGGTCTGGAAATTCTAAACTTCAATGGATTTTGAATGAAATGGCTGTGTACAGAACCAAATCTGTGTTACAAGGACTAATATGTGATAAACTTCTTTAGAAATGGTTAAA
>NW_012114755.1:7053353-7053689 GCF_000951035.1 Colobus angolensis palliatus
GTTGCGGTGAGCCGAAATCACACCATTGCACTCCAGCCTGGACAACAAGAGCGAAACTCTGTCTCAAAAAAAGGAAAGAAAAATCAAGTCAGAGAATAATGGGTCTGTTCAGTGAACTGTAAATGCTCTTGAGCTACGGAGGGTCAATAGAAAGGGGCAGATTTATTCTTCAAAACAAATGCAGTCTGAAGTCACTGCATGAATAAAGATTTTGGAGGTGGACAAACTCCAGTCAAATACAGAGAGCTGTTCTGTGTGATCTTAAGCAGATCAGTGCCTCTTCCTGAATTTCAATGTTCTTATATTTAATTTTCAAATTTAAAAAGTGTTCAGCAC
>NW_012114755.1:7059244-7061236 GCF_000951035.1 Colobus angolensis palliatus
AAAAAAAAATATGTGCAAGTTGCTCAGCGAGGTGCTCTGAGAATATGCAAGTCATGCTTTATGTTATCAGGAACTTCCAGTCTCAGGAAGGAAGCATGGCCTATACATATGAAAGAATTTTGTTTCAAATTACTAAATAATTAAAATCAGGAGAAAGACCAACTAAAGAAGTCAAAAATAAGAAATTTCAGGGAAGTAAAGACACTTTTTTTTCTGAGAGATCAGGATTTGTTTCACTACAGGAGTTGGCACCTTGAAGAATGGAAGGTTGTATCCTTATTCAAAGTAATCTCATTAAGTCATAGCTTATATTAATTGTGACTCAAAGATTATTTTAAATGATCTTTTCTTAATGAAGTGTTGTAATTTTGACTCTAAAAGCTGGAAGAGGGCAGGTTATTTTATTATTTCATTTATTTGTTTAATCATTGAAGATTATTATGCCCTGTGCATTGTTCTGTTTGCTCATGATGGAAGATGGAAGTGTGCTCAGTTCAGAAAAAGTCTCTGCTCTCTCAGAGCTTATATAGTATTTGAGGAATAAAATAGTAGAGAAAAAATATGGCAAATGCAAACTCATTTTCTATCTGAAAAGGGAAAAGTAATTAAACAGAGTGCTGATATAACTATCAGTAATGAGAGAAGCATTATGAGAAGGAAGGCTAGAATGGTGGTCAGGAAAAGTCTCTGAAATAAATGGAACTTGTGACATGAAACTCTAAGGAAAGAGTGTTTTTAGTTAAGAGACAGGACAGTGCAGAGACTTAAGCTAGAAAAAAAAGGCATAGTGTTTGAGACTCAGAAAGAAGGGCCATGTGGTTGGAATGAAACAAGATGGGTAGAAAGTGATGGGAGATGAAGTCTAATTGATAGACAATAGTCATGTCAAATAGTGTCTTGTTGGACTGAAAAGGTATTTAAATTTTACATTACAAGTCATGAAAAGCCCTTGGAGAATTTCAGAAAAGAAAGGAATGATATGATGCACATTATAGAATTATTGTTCTGATTAAATGCTGATATGTTTGGCTAAGACACACAGCAGTTAATTTACAGACTTCTGTTACTATATGTTTACTTTTGGTAGTTACTGGAAGTGTGTACAGCTCTATCTTAATTCTGTGCTAAGCTTTAAAATACTATAGTTTAAAAAAGTGGTATTTTACATTTTTATTGAGTGGTGAAATTTGACATAAATCAATAAAGGCATATGAGATAATGAATCTATCCTCATATTAGTACTTATTTTCTAAGAAATATGTCTGCTTAGAACATGCCAAAAATGGCACAAGACAGCAATGCCCTCTCCCACCACTCTTATTCAACATGGTATTGGAAGTCCTGGTCAGAGCCATCAGGCAAGAGAAATAAAGGGAAAATGACATGATTCTATATCTAGAAAGCCCCGTAGTCTCAACCCAAAACCTCATCCAGCTGATATACAATTTCAGCAAAGATTCATGATAAAAATCAATGTATAAAAATCACTATAATTCCTATACAGCAACAACAGCCAATCCAAGAGCCCAGTCAGGATCACAATCCTAATCCACAATTGCCAAAAATAAAAATAAAATAAAATAAAATACCTAGGAATACAGCTAACCAGGGAGGTGAAAGATCTCTACAGTGAGAATTACAAAATACTGCTCAAATAAATCAGAGATGACAAAAACCAGTGAAAAATCATTCCACACTCATGGATAGCAAGAATAAATACTGTTAAAATGGCCATACTGCCCAAAGCAATATACAGATTCAGTGCTATTCCTATCAAACAATTAATGACATTCTTCATAGAACTAGAAAAAATGATTTTGAAGTTCATATGGAACCAAAAAGGAGCCTGAATAGCCAAGGCAACCTTAAATAAAAAGAACAAAGCTGGAGGCATCATGTTACTGGACTTCAAACTATACTACAGGGCTACAATAACCAAAACAGCATGATACTGATACAAAAGCAGACACATAGACCAATGGAACCGACTAG
>NW_012114755.1:7063366-7069305 GCF_000951035.1 Colobus angolensis palliatus
GTGACACGCACCTGTAGTCCCAGCTACTCGAGAGGCTGAGGCAGGAGAATCGCTTGAACCCAGGAGGCAGAGGTTGCAGTGAGCCAAGACTGTGCCTGACGACACAGCAAGACTTCTAAAACAACAAAAAAAGCCAAACATGGATTGAATCTGGAATGGATATTAATAGTGTAGGAAGTAATCCATAAAAACAAATCATAGATTTCCTTTTATTGTTGTTTAAAATAGCTCTCTAATGTCAAATAATACATAATAGAGTTCATACTTGAGGGTCTTATTTCTCAAGTATAAAAAACTGCTTTACTGTTGAATTTGCACTGTGAGAGTCTATTAATATATATCTCTTTCTTTACTGACATTCTTAGAGAACCTCCTATGGGTGAGGGAACTATTCTGTGTATTTAACATACATAATCTCATTTAATTCTTACAACTCCAAGAAGTGTGATACTGTCTTCACTTAACAGAAGCTTGAAAATTTAGAAAAGGGTATACCAGCTGAAGATTGGACAGTTACAACCTTTAGAATTAATATACAAGCATAGGGCTTTCTGAGGACTGGGTGTTAGTGTTCTATTTTATTAATTTCCAAACTTTCGGAACATGCTTTCCAGTTTCTGAATGCTAAAAGTGTCAAGAAAAAAGAAAAATTATATTAATATTTATTTTCTGTTTCAGCAAATGGAGGTCAATATTTTCAGAGTGGGAAAGAATTTGGAGTAATGGGAGATTCAACTACATGAGACCAATCCATATAAAAGAAATTTTCATGTCCTCACTACTTCTTATATGTAATAATGTCAAATAAAAGACCAAGGAAAACTCTCCACAAGTATTCCAGAACATCTTAAGCTATAATAAGACTTTCATATGTTCTGTATTTTAGAAGAACATAGAGGAAGCACATTCAAACTGAAGAGGAAAAGCCTGTAAACAAAACGACATATGACAGACAGTCAGAAGAACTAGTTGCTACTTAGATTGCATTGGAGATGACTAATGAGGTGTGCCAGCTGTTTTTGCAAATTGACCAAGTAGGAAGGCAAAATAAGGACTAGGAAATGGGTGGGACTATCACAGATAGGTTCAACAGATGACAATTGCACAAATAATAATGAAGGGTTTCCTAACAATTAATTTGGCCTAAAGATGAGATGAGGTTCCTTATATGAGGGGGTTGAACTGTCAAGAGAGGTACGATTACCACCTGGCAGCAGTAGTTTGGTGGGTATTCACTTATTAACTGAGAGTTGGATTGATGATCCTTCATATCTGAGAATTTATAACTGGTAAATCATCTTTCTGCTTAAACTTTAGAAAGATCGTTTTTCTTTGAAATCTATATTTAATGACTTTTTGTTGTCTGTCTGCCTCAAAACCTAAGGATTGACTGAGCAAACTCATTGCTTTGGTGATGCAGAAAAACATTCTGACTTGAAAAGAGTTCTACCAATTGACAGCTGAGAAAACCTAACTTAAAACCTAACTTAATGATGTTTATTGCCAACTAAAACAGCAATCATCCCCCTAACCAAAATTAACTGAGGCTGAATTAGTGAGAGAAACCCTACTTCTGAACTTCAGTAGTCCCCCTTCAGTTTCAGCAACCATCTCACCAAAAAAAAAAACCCTCAACTTTCTATATGACATTTTCTCCCTGGACTTCTATTTCTAGTCTACAATACAACTTTTCCATTTGCTGCCAAACAAATGAAGAAATTTATGAACAAAATGAAATGTAAAATTTTTACCAATGAAAGAAGAATTGATGAAATCAGAATAAAGACATTTTCATTTATTCAAAAGTTGTCTGGTACCCACTAAATGCAATGTACTCTGGAAAGTGTATGTACAGAGCGGATACAAACACAAATTAAATTCTAACTTTGGGGAAATATAATCTGTGGTACAATATATCACCCCTACTAAAGGAAATGAATTATCTACATAGATTATTAGTATGTGAAGTAAAGCATGTAACTGAATGACATATAAAGAATTTAAAGACATTGCTATCAGAATTCTGAACAGAATATAATTAATTATGACTTAATGGGCAGATGTGGGGGAAGTAGGACAAAATACAAGGTTTAGACACATAGAGAAATACCTGGAGGTGGGGAAAAAAAGGCAAAGAAGTACAGATACAATGTACAGTAAAATAAATAGGATAGACTTTAGCAACTAAATGGCAGAATTGGTCATTTAGTATGGAAATTAGGCAAGCTACAAGGAGTGGTGAGATGAGGCTATAAAATATTTTGGGGTTGGATCAGGGAAGGCCTTCAATTTACTTATTTGGAAAATAATTGGAAGTCAAACATGTTTCAGGAATATAATCCTCACAGTTCTCAGAAGGATAAGTGGGAGGCATGAGAGAAGCCAATAATCTCACTGGGAAAGTATCCCCACTGTCCCCCAAAACTTATTGGGAATGAAATACCTGTTTTAACTCTGAACATGCCAAACCTCATAAAAAGGAACCTAGTTTTTTTACTGTTACCCTATTGTCTCATTTTGACTTTTCATTAACTTTTACCTAAACAAAGAAGTCAGACTCTAAAGACAAATCATTATATTTGAAATCAATGTCAAGTCTTACAGTAGAAAAATAATAAAAGTCCATTGATGCTGTAAGGTATTGAAGAATGGGCATTGTTTGACTTCAGTGGATGAGTGATGTGTGTTTGTAAAAGCTCCTATTCTAAGAGGAACAAAGCATTCTCCTGAAAGACTAGCCTCCTCTTTTCTCTCTAATTTTAGTTTCTTTTTCCTACCTCTGTTATTATGTGGCTCCAACTTAAAAAACAAAACAAAACAAAAAAACAAAAAACTATTTTACTACCTCTCCTCACACTAGGTAATCCTTTCACAAGCAGCATAGTTAGAAGGTCATTTCTATTATGCTTTCTTTCAATCTAGGAAGTGACAATCACACAAAGGTCTTCTCCCAGAATACTCCCATTGCTCCCGTTGGATTACACAGGCAATGCTACACATATGTTTCCTATAACAGATCTGCATTCAGAGAACCTGTCAGGGACAGTAAGGCAAGGAGAAAAGCTTCTTGATATATTTATGCTCATTTATAATGTCGATAGCCACACTGAGCAAAGAGAGTGGATGCATTTTGGGAACTAAAGAAAAATCTTAAAACCAGTGTCCTTGATTCCTATACTGTTTTGCATGCACTATTTTAAATAAACAATTTCATTTAAAAGCATTGCACTCCTGACAATGTAGCTTTGGGAGATCACTGAAAAGTCTAAATTTCAAATAAAGTATATAATGATGCATAATTTCTAATTACCAAGTTTTATGAAAAGTAGACATGATTAAATGTAACAGAAAGGAAATTATGGGATGGTACATTAGAAACATATGCTGTCAGAGAGAGTGACATCTAAAGATCCTGACATAGTCATCCAATTAAAGGTATTAATGTGTACTTTTGGTAAAGTCAAAAAAACTCACAGTAAAACGTTGCTTTCAGCTGAGAGGTAACTGCATAGAATCGGCCTTGGTATTTTTGTTGTTGCTGTTATTGTTTGTTTTGCTTCTTTCACTTCCTGTCCACGCTATTACTACACAATTAACTCTTCCAATGGCTCATTATTAATCTACAAAGAATGCAACAGGTTTATTAAAATACAGTTGGGCCAGGTGTGGTGGCTCACACCTGTAATCCCAGCACTTTGGGAGGATGAGGCAGGTGGATCACAAGGTCAGGAGATTGAGACCATCCTGGGCTAACAAGGTGAAACCCCGTCTCTACTAAAAATAAAAAAAAAAAAGTAGCCGGGCACAGTGGCAGGTGCCTGTAGTCCCAGCTACTCAGGAGGCTGAGTCAGGAGAATGGCTTGAACCTGGGAGGCAGAGTTTGCAGTGAGCCGAGATCGCACCACTGCACTCCAAGCTGGGCAACAGAGTGAGACTGTCTCAAAAACAAACAAACAAAAACAAAACAAACAACAACAAAAAAGGCATAATTTGCATACTTATACTTTAGTGAATATTGGCAGGTGTTTTTCACTGAAGAATAATATATCCTAGACAGCAGACATCCAAATGTCTTTAGTGAACATATTGGAAGTAAATTTTGTAAGTGTTATTTTTTTTAACTGCATGTGGCTTCTATCTTCTCTTGAGTAGAGCCTGTTTTGTGGATGCTACTGCATTTGTCTTTACTGCATGGTAGACAGTTGTCAACTATTATTATCCTGGTCTTACAGATGAAAGAACAGAAATGCTGGTAGTTTGTGGCTTCCTCAGTATTACCAAACAGAACTGAAGCTGCAGTCCTGTTTTGGACCTATTAGGTTACTAATATATTTAAATAAAAAGCGGGTTATATAAGGCAGTTACAGAAGGAGAAGGGTATAGTTTTTAATTATATACCACAATCTCAATTTTCATAGGCTAATTGCCAGGTCTGTGTAATGGAAAACACTAGGACATTGAGCTTCCAAATCTTGCACATGATATTGAAGCAAATTAAAAGGCACAGCCATTATTTAAATGAAGCTTACTCCTAAAAGTATTCCCACTGCATTTTAAAGGTAGGTTTTTCCCCAGTAATGGGACTGCTCTCTTATTATTGAGTATATACCCAAAGGATTAGAAACCATTGTACTATAAAGATACATGCACACATATGTTTATCACAACACTATTCACAATACCAAAAACTTGGAACCAACCCAAATTCCCATCAATGATAGACTGGATAAAGAAAATGTGGCACATATATACCATGGAATACTATGCAGCCATAAAAAAGGATGCATTCATGTCCTTTGCAGGGACATGGATGAAGCTGGAAACCATCATTCTTAGCAAACTGACACAGTATCAGAAAACCAAACACCACATATTCTCACTCATAAGTGGGGGTTGAACAGTGAGAACACATGAACACAGGAAGGGGAATATCATACACCATGACCTCTTGGGAGTTGGCTAGGGGAGGGATAGCATTAGGAGAAATACCTAATATAGATGACAGGTTGATGGGTGCAGCAAACCACCATGGCACATGTACGTTCTGCACATGTATTCCAGAACTTAAGGTATAATAAAATACAAAATAAAATTAAAATTAAAAAGTTGCAGGAAAAAAATAAATGGAATGAAATAATATGAAAAATATAAAAATAAAGGTAATTTATTTTTTATTACACACAATATTTATTTGTCTTTATCTGTCAGAGAGACTGCATAACAACAGTAAACTGTTGCTTAGACATCTGGACTTTGTATCTTCAGAAAAATAGAGATACAGGCTGAATATCCCTAACCCAAAATTCTTGGGACTGGAAGTGTTTCAATTTTTGGATTTTTTGGTATTTTTGGAATATTTGCATTTTATTTACTGGTTCAGCATGCCTAATTAGAAAAGCCCACATCTGAAATACTTTAATGAGCATTTTCTCTGAATGCCATGTTACCAGGGAACCAGCCCCCAATATTTCAGCATAGGTTCTTTTCTATTTTCCCTAAGTGTTGGCTGGTCTGAGAAATAAAGAGAAAGAGTACAAAGAAAGAAATTGTACAGCCTGGCCTCCGGGGGTGACATCACATTTTGGCAGGTTATGTGATGCCCCAAGAGCCACAAAACCAGCAAGTTTTTATTAGGGATTTCAAAAGGGAAGGGGGTACGAACAGGGAGTAAGCCACAAAGAGAGATCACATGCTTCAAAGGGCAATAAAAGATCACAAGGGCAGAAGGGCAGAGCAAGATCACAAGGCCAGGGCAAAATTAGAATTACTGATGGGGTTCCATGTCCCACTGGGCATGCATTGTCACTGATAAACATCTTCAGGAAACAGAGTTCAAAAGCAGACAAGTGGTCTGACTAGAATTCACCAGGCTGGAATTTCCCAATCCTAGCAAGCCTGAAGGCACTGCAGGAGACCAGGGTGTATTTCATCCCTTATCT
>NW_012114755.1:7069360-7070809 GCF_000951035.1 Colobus angolensis palliatus
TACATAACCCACCCTAGGAATGCATTCCTTTCCCAGGGTTATTCCTTGCTGGGAAAAGAATTCAGTGATAGTTCTCCTATTTGCTTTCTGCAGGAAGAGAAATATGACTCTGTTCTGCCCGGCCCCTTAGGCAGTCAGATCTTATGGTAATCTCCCTTGTTCCCTGAAAATCACCGTTATCCTGTTCCTTTTCAGGGTGCCCAGATTTCATATTGTTCAAACACACATGTTTTACAAACAATCTGTACAGTGAACACAATCATCACAGCTTACAAAGATTATGGGATTAAGAGATTAAAGTAAAGACAGGCATAGGAAATTATAAGAGTATTGATTGGGGAAGTGATAAATGTCCATGAAATCTTCACAATTTATGTTCACTGCCACAGCTTCAGCCAGTCCCTCCTTTCAGGGTCCCTGACTTCCTGCAACACCGAGTCAGTACTGAAAATGTTTTAAATTTTAGACCATGTTGAATTTCAAATTTTCAGATAAGGAATACTCAACCTGTATTTGAATCCAGTGTCCAAAATTATCAATTGATAATCCTTAAGCAGCAGTGGCCAGAAATGAAATGAGCATGAGTTTTGAATTTGGACTGATCTGGCTGGACCTGAAGTGTGCCTCTACTCCAAAGTGTAAAATCTTGATCAAACAATTTTATCCAACTTACTTTCTCCATCTGAGAATAGATAAAAGTCCACCTGTTTCAAATAATTGATGCAATAATTAAAGATAATGTTAGTTTTTAGTACATATGTATTCAATAAATATTAACTATAATTATTTATATATTTCAGATCTATTTACAGGTCAGAGAAGGATTGTCACAACTCTTAAATCTCCAATTTATGTTGAAACAAGATAATGGAGAATCTCACATATTCTTGGGAAAATATATATAATGTGATTGATTTCAGAATGTATCTATATTGTTAATGTGTGTTCTATAACTAATTTCCTATCTCTTTGCAATCTTATATTAATGAAATATAGGTTCTGAAGTAAATTATACCTATAAGATTTAAATATCCAATTGAATATCTTTTTAATGGCAGTTTATTATGAGAACCAAACTAAATGAGAATCTTTCTAAATTGAAAACAATCAGCAGTCACTAAATTGTATCTATCACAAGATAAAAGAAATAACAGAGTTAGTCGTTAGAAATCAAAGTTCTATTAAAATTTTTAATAATTATTACCTTTTATTTACTTAAAAGTAAGTAACTCAGGGCCAGGCGCGGTGGCTCACGCCTGTAATCCCAGCACTTTGGGAGGCCGAGATGGGCGGATCATGAGGTCAGGAGATCGAGACCATCCTGACTAACACGGTGAAACCCTGTCTCTACTAAAAATACAAAAATTAGCTGAGCGCGGTGGCGGGTGCCTGTAGTCCCAGCTACACGGGAGGCTGAGGCAGGAGAATGGCGTGAACCCAGGAGGCGGA
>NW_012114755.1:7071104-7084317 GCF_000951035.1 Colobus angolensis palliatus
GTTTAGAGGCCGCAGAACAATTTTGTTTGCAAAAAAATAAAAATATAATATCCTACAGTATATTGGTCCATTTTCACGCTGCTAACAAAGACATACCTGTGACTGGGCAATTTACAAAAGAAAGAGGTTTCATTGAACTTACAGTTCCACGTGGCTGGGAAACCTCACAATCATGGCAGAAGGCAATGAGGAGCAAGTATCATCTGATGTGGATGGTGGCGGGCAAAGAGTGGAGAGAGTTTGTGCAGAGAAACTGTTTTTAAAACCGTCAGCTCTCATGAGACCCATTCACTATCAGGAGAACAGCATGGGAAAGACCCACCCCCATGACTCAATCATCTCCTACTAGGTCACTCCCACAACACGTGGGAATTATGGGAGCTACAAGATGAGATCTGGGTAGGGACACGGAGCCAAATAATATCATACAGATTAAAAGCATGGCCTAAATACCAAAACGTTAGGAGACAATATTTAATTTTTTTAACCCTAACTAGTTGAGCCATGAACATTATGGCTGTCATTTAATTCCCCAAATTTAGTCTTTGAGTTAAAATTTTCAGTTTGGAATCAGATGAACTGAAAAGACCTTTTGACAACATCCAATTTTAATCCAAACTGAATTTTTTAAAGCAATAGGTCTACCTCAGACTGAGCAAAAAAGAGAAAAAGTTTATATCATTTAATATTTTTCAGTGGTTTAATGTATTTAAAAGTAAGCTACAGTTATCTATTTAGACCAATTTGAAGAAAATCAGAAAACCTTTAAACTAAACTAAGCAACAACTTGGGAAATTAAAGAGTTTTCTTAATTTCTTTGAGTTTATTCTAAGCACTTATTTGTTTATGCAATGCTTACCGAAGTCTGCCTCAGCATAAACTAAGACATTTGGAGTCCAAACCAGAAATTTGAACAGCAAGCTCATAAATTATAGATAATGGAATTACTGAGCAATGAGAACCTTAGAGATTATCAAGTCCTGTTTAATTGAGAGATGAGAAAATTAAAGGTGTTAAAATTTCAAAGCATTTTCACCTACATCATCTCAATCATTTTCATAGCAGCTTTGTGAGTGAGGGGTGTAGATAGTAGCAATGCAGTTTTACAAATGAAGGAAAAAATACTATCTCTTGCTGGTCACTAGTGGCAACAAGATATCTGGGGGCTGTTAAGGATACTGGGTCCTTGAAGGCAGGCACAGAAAAATTCAGGGACATCTGTAGTGATAAATAGGGAATAGGAATCAGCAAAAACCTGTAAGACAATCCCAGGAAGAGACTAAAGATAGGATGTACAATAGCTGTGTCACTCTGGGCCCCTGAATTTCAGGAGGTGGTATTTAGCTACTCAATAATTGAGAGTACAATGGAATGGGCAGGCTAGTGGTTAAGCTAATAATTTGTCCAAGTCAGCCTCAGGTATTAATGAAGCAGAACAGAGCATATTTCTCATCAGTGAGAAGAAAATCCTAAAACATGGAACCGTTTGTTACTGTAGCTCTAGGAGAAGCCCCGTAAGTGGAAAGCAAGACAAAAGTGTGTAGGAGGCCAGGCCCTACCTCTTTCTTTTGACTTTGGACTTGGAGAAAGTTACATCTCTATTGTTCAGTATTCTCAGAGTTCTGCCTTAAGGCAGATTAAAACTTAATGCGATAATTCATGTTCTAATGCTTGTGGCAGAGTATTTGAACAAAATAAAAGCTCTGAAATAAATAATAAGTTATTATTATCACTCTGATTATCATTTAAAATATACCTTTCTTGTCAGAAGATTTCTGCAAGTGAGTCAGGCCTGTAAACAACATGCCAGCATCTGAACATGGAGTTAGTTGGTGGGAAATGGGCTGAAAGATATTCTTCATAGCTTCAGTGTCTGATCTAAAGTTACTGTAGACAAAATGGAAAGTCAGATTCCTTCCTTCCAAGTCGTTTGTTTCCCTTTCATAAGCCATTATGGCTTTGCAAATGGTTTTTAAATTTAAAAAGAAAAAAAAGAAAACAGTTACTTTGTTAAGTCTCAAAGGGGTATTTAAATGAGACCACAAGTATCCATCAGAACCTTTATAACCATTTCAATTTTATGAAAGTCTACCACTACTTGGGGTAAAGTTGTTAATTTAATTAACATATGGGGTGCTCTAGTATAACTACTTTAATGCTCCACATTCTGGGATACCTAAACATCCATGGTAGGTGAGTCACTCAATGTACCCAAGATTACCTAAAGTGATAAATTTTGAATCTTCAATAAGGGGAGGTTTTTGTTAGTTTGCTTGTTTCTTGAAGTAAATAATATAGTTGACTAAAACAAGAAAAAAAATTAAGTTTGTAAATGAATTTACCTGTCTAAATATTTTTAACTATTAAAAGCAACAAAGATACTATCCAGTAACACAATATCTGTGGTGTATATATACACACACATATATACATATACACATATATGACACATATATGTATATGTGTACATATGTATATTATATATACATATACACATATACATATATGTATATTATGTATATGTGTATATATAATATGTGTATATATGCATATATACATATATGTATATTATAATATACATACATATACTCACATATAAATACATGTGTGTACATACACAGATATACACATATAGTATATATACATATGTGATATACTTATATATGTATACATATATAAGTATACACTAATACAGATGTACATGTACACATACATGTACATATATGCATGTAATGCATGTATTTATGTACATGTGTGTATGTACACACATATATGCATATATACATATACATGTGTATACATCTATACATATATGCATGTGCATATGTACGTGGTGCGAATATATATGTATACATATACACACACACACACACACACACACACACATATATATACACACACACACATATAGCACTCCTGGTCTCGCCATATGTAGTTTGTTTTCTTTGCTGGCTCTTTATCTCCTCTTACCAGAAAACTCATGGTAAGCCTCCAATAAGTTAGTTTTGGCTGTCTATAATTCCAAATAAGTGAAATAATACAATAGCACTTGTTTGTTTTAGTTTATTTCACTCAGTGTATCTTATGATCTATCTGTGTGATCACATCAATCAGTAGATTTTTCCCTTGTTATTTCTGAGTAATATCCCATTATATAAGAATGATCAATTTGTTTATTCATTAGCATTTTGTTGACATTTAGTGTGTTTCAAGTTTTTGTTTGTTGGAAATACAGCTGCTATGAACATACAGGTACATGATTTTTTTTGACACATTTAAATTTTTATTGAGTAGAGTATCTAGAAGTGAAAATATTCGCTCATAGAGCTGTTTATGTTTTACAGGAAGCATTGAAACCAGGAATATATTAATGAATACCCCTTATTCCATATTTTCACCAACATTTGATGTTTTCAGTCTTCTGTCTTGCTTCATTTTGTTTTAAGTTTAGTCATTCTTGTGTATATGATAGTATCTCATTGTAGCTTAAATTTGCACTTTCTTAAAAGTAATCACGCTCAGCACTTTCTCTTTTTAGTCATAGGCCGTTTGTATGTCTTTTGTTGTTGTTAAGTTTCTGCTACAATCCTCTGTCCATTTTTTTTGATAAATAATAATTGTCATATTATGGGGGGTACATGTGACATTTTTATACATGTATACAATGTGTAATGGTCCAGTCAAGTTAATTGAGATATCTATCACCTCAAATATTTGTCATTTCATCATACTGGGAACACACCAAATCTTCTCTTCTACCTGATTTGAAATATGCAAGAGTTACTAACTAGAGTCACCTAACTTTGCTATTGAACACTGGAACTTATTCTTTCTAGCTAACAGTATGTTTGTACCCATTTACCAACCTCTCTTCATCCTCCCTTTCTGCTACCCTTCCCAGCCTCTCATAACCACTATTCCACTCTCCACTTCTATTAAATTCACATTTTTAGTTTCCATATGTGAGTAAGACATGCTATTTGTCTTTCTGTGCCTGACGTATTTCACTTAACATAATGTACCCCAGGTTTATTCACGTTGTTGCAAATGGCAGGTTTTCATTCTTTTCTATGGCTGAATAATATTCTATTTTATGTGTGTGTTTGTGTGTGTATTATATGTATACGCACATTTATAAATATTTTTAAATATGAATATATTTATATTCATATTTACATATAAATTCATTTTATACATGTAAATATACATACATATATATATATATACGCACAAACATATATTTTTCAAGTGTTAACAGAGAGGAAATCTGAATCATAAATTCTATATCCTCAGAAAATATCCTTTACGAATGAAGTGGGGGAAAGAATTTTCACAAAAAGACAAAAGGAAATTTTTACTGGCAGGCCAAAGACATTTCTTCAAATATAAAAGAAATGATAAAAGAAGAAATCTTGAAACATTAGGAAGGAAGAACAACAAGAGAAGAAATATGGACAAATGCCATAGAATATTCTTCTCTTCCTGAGTTGCCTAAATAATATGCAGAAGTTGTATTATTGGTATTTTGAGGATCTTCATTTTTAACACTAAAATAATTTCTGAATATGACTTTCCTTTGTACCTTACTCATAGGTAATTGAGTCAGAATGCCTCTGTTAGACTCTTTCTAAACAAGGCTGAAGTTGTAAAATTATAACACCATCTGACACTCGAAACACTGATTATTAAAACCGGGAACCATAAAGTGACCTAATGAAAGTAGGTTTCAACATTCACTCAAAGTAATAAAATGATGCTGATAGCAGATTCTGCAAAGTCAAATATGTATATGATAATGCCCAGAACAATCACTAAGGAAAATAAATAAAGTGGCACACCCTCAAACCCCGTAAATAAACCAAGAAGGAATCCTGAAATTGTTCACATAACCCACAAGGCGGCGAGAAAACAGAAGACAAATATAGAAGAAACAGGAAAAATCAGAAAACAGACAAGAAAATGGTGGACATAATCTCTAACATATCAATATTTACCTTAATTACAAATTCTGTAAGTAGACCAATTGAAAAGCAAAGATTGGCAGAGTGAATGAAAACCGAAAACCAGACACCCCTTCTAGAGAATAATATAGAAGAACATCTAGTTAACTGCATGTTAGGCAGTGGCTTTTTAGACATAATACCAAATACATGATCCATAAAAAAAAAGATTTGATAAACAGGACTACATTAAAACTAAAAATTAAAAATTTCTGCTCTGTGAAAAACAATGTCAAGAGAAAAAAGATGAGCCACAGCCTGGTGGAAAAAATAAAAATTACAGCTAGATGGGAAGAATAAGTTCTAGTGTTCTATTTCTAGTTCTAGTGTTCAAATACTTACACATAATTCATTTATTTAAAATACGGTTTCCAATAATTACAAGGAAACTATTTAATGTTCCTAACACAAATTATAAATAGTTGAGATTACAGACAGGCAAATTACCCTGATCTGTTCACTATAATTATATGTATCAAAACAACACTATATACCTCATAACTTTATGTGGCATAAATAGACACATAATACAAAATTTAAAACTTTTAAATTTTTCATAAAAGATTTAAATTGACACAAAATAATTGTACACATTTATGCCGTATATAGTGATGTTTTGATGCATATATGGGGCACAGTAGCTCATGCCTGTAATCTAGCAGTTTGGGAGACTGAAGCAGGATTGGTTGAATCCAGGATTTCGAGGCCAGTCTGGGCCAAACAGCGAAACCCTTTCTCTACAAAAACTTTTAAAAAATATTAGCCAGGCATGATGGCGCTTGCCTGTAGTCCCAGGTTCTCTGGAGGCTGAGATGGGAGGATCACTTGAGCCTGGGAGGTCAAGGCTGCAGTGTGCCATGATGGTGCTATTGCACTCCAGCCTGGGTGACAGAGTGAGACCTCATATTAAAATAAAAACTAAAAGAAAAAAATTTTAAAAATCTGATAAAATATTGTTATCCAATGTATATGAAAAACTTATAAAACTCAACAATAAGAAAAAAATAATTAAAATATTACTAAAGTTTTCAATAGGCACTTCACCAAAAAAGACATACACGTGTCAAGCATATGAAAAAATGCTCAATATCATATATTATCCAGGAAGCAGAAATTAAAGCAACAATGTCTACCATTACACGCCTATTAGAATGGCTAAAATTCAGAACACTGACAACACCAAATGTTAGCAAGGATGTGGAGCAACAAAAACTCTCATTTGCTGCTGATGGAAATGCAAATTGTACAACTACTTTGGAAAATAGTTTGGGAGTTTATTATATAGCTAAACATAGTCTTACTAAAAGATCCAGCAATCATATTCCTAGCTATTTATACAAATGAGTTAAAAATTAAAACCTTCACGCATATGTTTATGTAAGCTTCATTTATAATTGTCAAAGCTTGGAAACAACCAAAGCAATCAAGATGCCCTTCAGTAGGTGAGTGGATAAATAAGTAGTGGTATATCTGGACAACAGAATATTTACTCATTGCTAAAAGGAAATGAACTATCAAGCCACGAAAAGACATAGAAGGGTTTTACACGCATATGTTAAGTGAAATGAGCCAATCTTAAAAGGCTGTCTACTATTTATTCTAACTATGTGACATTCTGAAAGTGACAAAACTATGGAGACAATAAGATGATCAGTGGTTTCAGGGTGTTAGGAGGAATGATGAACAGGCAGAGCACAGAAAGTTTTAAGAGTTTTACAACAGCGAAACTACTCCATATGAGATTATAATGTATATATTTTATTCCAAATTTGTCCAAACGACACCAAGAGTGAACCCTGAAATAAATTATGGATTTTTTGGTGAAAATCATGTGTCAGTATAGTTTCATCAATTTTAATAAATGTTTCACTCTGGTAATGGATAGGTAATGGGAAGACTATGAGTAGGGCTAGGGAATAATGGAAACCGTGCAATGAATTTTGCTGTGAATCTAAATTCGCTCTAAAAATTAAAGCCTATTAAATTAAAAAAAAATCCTTTGCCTCAAATTCACTTCAAATTCAATAATATGAATAGGTTAAATGCAAAAAGAGGGTAAAAGCAGCAGTAACAATATGAATAGCAAATACAGTAGGCAGGGCATGGTGGTTTATGCCTGTAATCCCAGCACTTTGGGGGGTCGAGGTAGGCAGATCAGTTGAGGCCAGGAGATTGAGACCAGCCTGGCCAGCATGGCAAAAACCCATTTCTACTAGAAATACAAAAATTAGCCAGGTGTAGTGCCTCACGTCTGTAATCTCAGCCACTCAGGGAACTGAAGCACAAGAATCACTTGAACCTGGAGGCAGAGTTTGCAGTGAACCAAGATCGTGCCACTGTACTCCAGCCTGGGCGACAGAGCAAGACTCTGTCTCAAAAATAATAAATAAATAGATAATCAAATCAATCAATCAATCAATAATAAAGTAGGTTTCGGAGTGAAGAAAATACTTACAAAACAGGATGCATGTAATGATAAAAGGATCAATCTACCAGGAAGATACAATTCCAAATGGGTATGCAACAAACAACTTTAAAATACAGAAAAGAAAAATTGATAAGGCTGAAAGGATTAATAGAAAAATAAATAATTATACATATTGAATTCAGCACTGCCCTATCAGCAACTACTAGAACTACTAGACAGAAATTCAGCAATAACATGGAAAATCTGAACAACACAATCAACCGGCAGGATTTTTTTTTTTTTAATATACGTGGCATACCACCCAATATCTGCAAAATGCACATATTTTTCCGATGTCCACAAAGTGTATATGAACATGGGCCATATACGGGATTATAAAACAAATCTCAGCAAAGTTACTGTTGCTATGGATTCTTACCAACAGTTGGTGTTGTTGGCTTTTCAGCTTAGCTATTCCAATTGGTATGCACTGGTTTTTCAGTTTTAATTTGCAAGTTGTTAAGACATGATCTTGAGTGTCTTTTCATATATTTATTTTTCATGTATACATCTTTGTGAAGAGTCTACAAAGTGTCTATGCAGATCTTTTGCAGTTTAATTGGAATATTTGGTTTCTTACTGTTGAGTTGTAATAGTTATTTTTAATTTTGGATACAAGTCATTTATCAGATATGTTTTAAAATAATTTTATCCTTGTTTGTGACATGTCTTCTGATTCTCTTAAAAATGTATCATACAAAACAAAGTTTTATTTTAATAAAATGTAACACTGATTTTTTTTGTGGATTTTGTTATTGGTATTTTAAGGGCCTCTTTTCTTTTTTTTTTTTTTTTTTTTTTTTTTTTGAGACGGAGTCTCGCTCTGTTGCCCAGGCTGGAGTGCAGTGGCGCCATCTCGGCTCACTGCAACCTCCGCCTCTGAGATTCACACCATTCTCCTGCCTCAGCCTCCGGAGTAGCTGGGACTACAGGCGCCCGCTGCCACGCCCGGCTAATTTTTTTGTATTTTTAGAAGAGACGGGGTTTCACCCTATTAGCCAGAATGGTCTCGCTCTCCTGACCTCGTGATCCGCCTGCCTCGGCCTGCCAAAGTGCTGAGATTAGGGGCTTGAGCCACCGCGCCCAGCCAAGGGCCTCCATTTTTAAGACTAAAATAATTTCTGAATGACGTCTCTCCTTTGTACCTTAATCATAAGTAATTGAGTCAGAATGCCTCTGTTAGGCTCTTTCTAAACAAGGCTGAAGTTGAAAAATATAGCAGAATTCTTTTTGCTAAAATTTAGGATTCAGAAAAGCTTGACATGTGGTACGAAATAGCTACTTTCTTGATTACTTGGAATATTAAAGGGTAAAATGAGATTTTTAAGACAAAAGCGTGATTGTCTCTTGCAATGCTGCTTTCTCATATAACCTCTCCACACCCTGCTGCTTTCCATTCAAATGGTTGATATTAATGGTGTTTAGGAACTGAATAGGTTATTTTATCTATATCTATGTGTATATATATACACATATATACACACACACACACATATACATTAATTTTAGCTTCATGCATCTCTCTGAATCAATTGTTAGCTGACTGTTACGGAGTAGAGAAAAACATATTGCCTAACATCCTGCCACCCAAAAACTCACTTTCTATTCTTATGATTGTTCAGATCCTTCTAGACTTGTCTAATTGAGATAAAAATGGATCCTAGTTTACTTAACAAGTTAAACAACATGATATGATACATCAGCAACACAAATAATGTTTGAGGATGATCAGTAGTCATCCTGTAACAAAGACCCTTTAACAAGAATACCAAAGAACTAATATGAAATTCTATGTATAACGTATCATTTTAAATGCAGTATGTTTTATATCATTTCCAATGAGAGGTACCTATTATCACCATTCCTATTTGAGAGATGAGAAAACAATGCCATGAATAGGTTACATAACTTTACTAATGAAACACAGTAGAAATCAGAGCAAAGATTTGTGACAAGAAATCTTGTTGAAGTGTCCACTCTTGTAAATACCTTAATATTCTGCCTCTCTTAAAATAAACACTCTGAACATTTTAGGAAGGAAGTCTGTGAGCAAAGTGAAGGATAAAGAAATGGATTAAGATTGTTCTTTGCAATTGGCTAATAAATCACTTTTTATTTGATTATTTGTTTCAATTTTAAAATATGTTAGTAATGGGACTGTCCTGATATGGATAGTCTAGGCAAAGTTTCCTCATAATGAGTTCAATTCATAGTTTGACCTTATTATGTCAGAAACAAAGGAAGCCCAGTTATCAAGGAAGGAGAATGGCTTAGAGTTAGCTGCAGAAGGTTTTATGAAAATAGTTAGTCTTCATGCCAATTATTATTTTCCCTTTCTCCACTAGCTCAAATCTGAAGAATGCACACATATAGTTAGCCTTCATAAATGTTCTTACCTCCTGACTCCTATCCCAGTATAATTCTACCCAGCCTACTCTTATACATTATTTTCTCCACCCTTGGCATTGAGAACTTACCCAATTTGACTATTTTATCAGAGGACTCATCCCTAAGTGATAAGGAAAATATTAGAAGTGTTCTACATCTTCATTATATAAATAGTTTTATAGTTGTATACATTTGTCAAAATGTAGCATGTTGCTAACAATCACTCTTCAATAAAAACATAGGATAAAATACATTTTGATATGAAAATCAAATTAGGGGAACTCATTAAAAGCTATAGATCTGCCAGCAATGCCAGGAGTTGAATAATTCATCAGCTATTTATCACACTTACCCTACCACATTACTGTTGTTGTTTTTTGTTTCTGTTTTAATTTTGCAAAAGGATTACACTTTCCCAACTGTGAGATTTCAGAAGCTTGATTGCAATTTTATTAATATAGAGCTTTTGTTACCTAAATTAGCAGAAAGTGCTTTAATTAACATTATAGCCAGTGCTCGAATGAAGGGACTTCACTACCACATTTAAAATAAAGGTACATTTGTCATAGATAAACACTCGGTTTATTTATTTGATAGAGCAGGGAATGAGGAATAAAATGAATCATTCCAGGATTGTAGACAACAGAGAGATAGCTGTCTTGATTTTAATTGCCTGATCTATAAATTTTTAAGCAAATAGGAGAGGTTTAAACAATGTTAATCTTAAACTGAACCAGAAGAAAATAAAACCTAAAGTAAATTCGTTCTCAGTAAGTGGATGGGCCACGCATAAATGAAAGAAAAGGAGAGAGGGGAAGGAATAAGCAAAATAAGTACATAAATACATATAAATTAAAACGATTAAATAGTAGGGATCTCAGGAAAGCTTAAATTGTACTAAATAGAAGTAATGTTAATATCAACTATGCTATCATTTGCTTCTGTTCAATGTAGTACAATCTGGCTATTTAAATGATTTGTTAACAATTTATTTTAAAATGTATACATTACTAAAGCATTCATTTATCAATTATTAATTCATTTATTCATCTATTTCTTAAGTTCATATTATATGCCAACAACTATATTAAATGCTACAAATAACTATGAGGAATGAGGTATATCTCTTATATTAAGTCACTTGCAATCAACTTCGTAGGCAATATCTGATTATTTTCTATATTGTTAGAGTAAGAACCTGTAACAGATGTTGGAAACTGTACCTATTAGGATGTAACACTATTCCATGGATAAGATATAAGCTTTCTAAATACTTGCATAAGACATAGAAAACAGAATAGACTGTTGATTTTAAATTTACAAATCTATTACATTTATTAAGTTAACAAATTTCTAAGATATTAATTTGATATTTTAAAAAAATAAATAGGTTGTGAACTCGTCGTATTCATTAACATTCATTCATCTGATAATACGTTTTTTCATCTGATAATAACGCCACTATGGATTTTCTAAATTGCCATTTTCCTTTAAAAAATCAGTGATTTTGCCAGGCGCTGTTGCTCATGCCTGTAATCTCAGCACTTTGGGAGGCTGAAGTGGTTGGATCACAAGGTCAGGTAATCAAGACCAGCCTGGCCAAGATGGTGAAACCCCGTGTCTACTAAAAATGCAAAATTTAGCTGTGCGTGGTGGTGAGTGCTTGTAATCCCAGCTACTGGGGATGCTGAGGCAGGTGAATCACTTGAACTCAGGGAGCGGAGGTTGCAGTGAGCAAAGATTGCACCATTGCATTCCAGCTTGGGGGACAGAGTAAGACTCTGTCAAACAAACCACAACAAAAAAAGCAATGCTTTTTCTTCTTTCTATATTTATCTGTTGTATTTTGGGAAATAGTAAACTCATTTCCACATGATTTCTAACAGTTATCATATAATGCTTTATAGTTATCATTACAATTTTAAGAAAAAAAATAAAAGGAACTCCATGTATCCTTTATAATCCACTATGGTTTTTTTGGTAAGATTTACACAATGGTACATTCGGTGTTTACTGTTATTTATATTATATTTAAGCTTTAATGTGTCTAAATCTGAGGAAATCCATGTGACACTCTTTAATTTACTAACTAGAAGTCTTAGGTTTAGAATTAGAAAACCTTGACTTCAAGATCTACCTCAGTCCCTTCTCCCTTCAAAATTTAGAGCTAGCATTTCTGGTTTAAACACACACACACAATTAACAACAAATACCTTTTCTCCTTCCTTTCTTCCTGACGTCCCTTTTTTCCTTACTCTCTGATGTTCCCTTAATATTTTCCTTAGCACAGCATTCTTACTTTGTTGTTAGCAAAGTTCTCAATTTTACTGTGCAAATTGCATTTCTCATTCCAGTCTCCTTTCCATATAAGGGTGAGCATGTGACATATGCTCATAATAATGAGAGGTGAGAATTTTTGGATGTGGCTGCTGGGAAACTCTTCTTAAAATGGGGGAAAAGACTAGTTAGAATATTTTTACATTTGTTGTTTTCCCTCTTCACCATGAAGAACACTAGATGCTAGAATTAGAACATGTGTCTTTCCGTTATGAACCAAAGAGTGCATGATAAAGGTTACTGAACATATAAAATATAAAATTTCAGAATTCTGATGGCATTATCGAATTAGAACCCTAGTTTACCTACTTCCCAAATTCTATGTGAGAAATATAAAATACTCATTTCACCTTAGCCACTCTTTCCAGATTTGTTATTTGCAGTTAAATTGTAATTACTGATAAGCTCATTATGTCACCATTAGTAGATACTACTTCCATTGTGAACATTTCTTTTTATTCATTCATAAAATAAGTGTGATAAAATTAATTGTCTTAATGAGAATGATGGAAGGATTACATAAGAAAATATGTATGAAGTGTTCAACATGATGCTTGACAAAGAGTCTGTAATTATTGAAGTTATGTACCATTTGAGAGAAAAGACTTCCCTCTCTCTAATTTTTATGTTATATTTGAGGAAAATTTTTAATAAGTATGTTACTTTAAGGTAGAGATAAATAAGTGTCTCTTTGTAAATGCAACTAATCTGCAATATAGAAATTATAAGACATGGCCAGGCATGGTGGCTCATGCCTGTAATCCTGGCCCTTTAGGAGACCAAGGTGGGTGGATCACCTGAGGTCAGAAGTTTGAGATGAGCCTGACTAACATGGTGAAACCCTGTCTCTACTAAAAATACAAAAATTATCTGGGCATGGTGGTGGGTGCCTGTAATCCTAGCTATTCAGGAGTCTGAGGCAGGAGGATGGCTTGAACACAGGAGGCAGAGGTTGCAGTGAACCAAGATCATGCCATTGCACTCCCGCTTGGGCAACAGAGTAAGACTCCATCTCAAAAAA
>NW_012114755.1:7084367-7096789 GCF_000951035.1 Colobus angolensis palliatus
AAAAAAAAAAAAAAAAAAAAAAGCAAAAAAAACAAAAGAAAGTATAAGACACAGTTTTGTTAAGTTACTCTGAATACGTGCCCTTGAAAAGTCTCTCATGGAACAATCCTATTTACCTCACAATACAGAGAAAAACATTTCTTATGTATTTTAAATTTGGATATATGAAGGCTTTAACGAAGGCAAAATTTTAAGAAAGGGTACAGTCAGATTTGCATACCTTGTAAATGAATATAGTTAGATTGGTAAATTTTTACAAAGCTCTAAAAAGGCAGAAGGGATGCTAATTTACAGAGCTGAATTGTTTCAGATAAACAGTGACTTAAACGCAATTACTCTGGCCAATCTGCTATAATTATAAAAGGCTCTTTTAAGCAAAATTCATCTGACTAAGGAAATATAAACACAAGGCATGAAATTTTAGTTCTTTTTTAAGATTATGTATTATTTATTCATTTATTGTTTTTAGGAGATTTTTCCTCAACAGAGATATTAATTTCTTCTGATTTAAAATATAATTAAATTTATTTTACATAATTATGTTCATTTCATTTACATTTTGAGGATATCATGGAACTTCAAAATGAAAAGTTCATTAGAATGCTAATACTGAAGACTTCAAAAAAAATCCCTCTGTGCAAATAACTAAATTAACTGCTCAATTAGCTCAATTTATCACATTCTTTTTCTCTTTCACTCATACCAGTTTTTTTTTAGATTCACTCAATATGTTTACTCTCTATGATTCATTGGAAAAGGAAATACTTTTCTTGGTTTATTTAGTTGACTTGTTATCGGGTGTAAACTTTGCAGTTTTAATTTTCCAGTTGTCAATTATTTCCAAAGTGTAATTTTTAAAATTGTCCACCAGGCATAAATTGTTTAAATGCATATTATCCTCATCAAAGCCCTCTAAAAGTTCTTCAATCTGCAATTTATTGCTTAAAATATAAAATATGTCCTTATAATATTTAAAATATATAATAAAGATATCAGGTAACAATAAAGCAGTCCTAAATGTGGGCTGTTGTTAGAGCTCTAAAATGCAAGTATTATGTAAAAAAGAGTCAAAGGTTTGTTTATTGTAACTAGAAAAATGGGATGGGGAAATTGATCCTCTCCTTAGGTTAAATATAGGTTTACATCTTTTATGTGTTGTTTTGGTTAAAATATTTAATGAATGTTAAATGCATACATAGCGCCATAGATAAATAAAGGATAAGCATGTGAATAACTTGAAATGAGGATCTCTGCCCAATTCATTGTTTTCTCCCCAGTCTCCAACATCATGTAAGAAAAAGAAAAAGGAAACAGACTGAGAAATGGGAAGAAAGTGAAGGGAAGCAACAAGAGGAGTAAAGAAAGGAAGTGTTCAATCCCAGGCTGATTAGAAGCATGGCCTGTGGCAGAAAATAAGCCTTATCTGTCTGTCATACTTAAGCATGTTCCTGGGCCTCATTTTTCTCTTCTGAATAATAGTATTCACTTCTTAATATCCTCATGAAAATTAAATGAGATAATCTCTATAAAGTATCTGGTATAAAAAAACAAAAATGATAATTAGTATATCTGGCAAAATATATCATAGGAGCAGTCAATCTTGAAGCAGATTTTTTCCTAAATCCTTGTTAATAACTTGAATGAAGGAATCAAGATCAAGCCAAACTTATCTGACAAAGGAATGGATTGAGTTCACAATTTAAAATCCCCATATTACAGAAGCAAATAACAGAGTTAGAAACAGTGCAAATGCCTAATAAGAAAGAACTGACTAAAGACAATTTTTAAAAGAGAAATAAATAATAAATGAATAAAGTAGGCCACAGTAGGCAAGCTAAGTATAATTATAATAAAATGTTAAATTTGAATACTTAACAATTTGTAAGTCAGCCTTTCTTTTCATTGTGCATTGAACAATTACTCATAAGAACCCTGGGTCCTGCCTCAGTTACCTGAATTTTAACACATAAGCCAGCACTGAGAAATGTTTGAGAATATGTGATATAGAATCATATGAGGAAAAGACAAATATTTTAAGCTCTTTGACTTGGCAGATACACTGCTAAGTGATATGATTAGTAATGCTATGTTTTTTCCTCGACAGTCAAGTGAGTTGCCAAAGCAAATATTTCACCGAAGTTTGATAGGAAAGAAAGACTATGCAAGGCCACTGTAATAGAGATAAGAGGCCAGAACTCTGTGCTGAAACAAACAAAGGGTGAGTTGGGGTTGGGGGTGTGATGTGGTATAATAAGAAATATATATTTGGTCTCTGTTCCCAGTTTCTGGGAGTGTTCCTAAAACCCTTGTAAGTAAAGGTGTTGGGGGAACATTTTGTTTTAACATTTGGTCTTTTGGCCACAGTTACCAACACAGAGCTCCTGAGACATTTGTAATATCCTGAATGATAGGTGGGAGTGACATAGAACTCCTAAATCTCTTGAAATTTCCTGGGTTATGTGAGTATCTTTTGTTCTAAAGACATGCTTCATAGTCAACTCCTGGATGGAAACAGGTTGGCAGCAAAATGAACCATGTGATTAGACAGTTGGCACTTTCACTCCCACAGCCTGACCTTTAGCAGGGGAGAAGGGCTGAACATTGAGGTGATCACCAATGTTCTACTGAGGTTGTCATCATGCCTAGGTAATGAAGCCTCTATAAAAACCCAAAAGGACAGCATTCAGAGAGCTTCCAGATTGCTGAACATGTGGTCGTCTCTGAAGGGTGGCATACTCGGAGAGGGCATGGAAGCTTCAGTCCGCTTCCCACATACTTTGTCCTATGCTTCCCTTCTACATGACTATTAATCTGTATGCCTTGTAATATCCTTTATTAATATAATGAAACAGTAAATTTAATCAAGTTGTTTCCCTGGGTTCTGTGAACCACCCTAGCAAATTAATAGAACCTGAAGAGTGGGTCATGAGAACCCCAATTTATGGTTGGTTGGACAGAAGTACAGTTCACAGCCTGGGTCTTGTAATTGGCATCTGAAGTAGGGTGCACTATTTTGGGACTGAGCCCTTAACCTGTGGAACCTGAGTCTAATTCCAGGTAGATAGCATAAGAAGTAAATTCAATGATAGGATAGCCAGTTGGCATCCACTGGACAATTGTCTGTGTGTGAGGAAGAACTCACACACATTTCGGTGACCAGAAGTGAAGTGTTTTGTGTGGCAGTGGTGAATTGAGTGTGAGTAGAGAAAATATTTTGATTTTTTCTCATCTCCTACAAGGGAATGGAGAGTTAAGCACTATGGTAAGCTGGTGGAAAAGTACTGGAAGACATTAGTGATCAATGGGATTTGTGAAGCATGTTGAGTCAATTCCTGAGTGCAAATATTTCTCTCTGTGTTTAAGCCATCTGTGTTTCATAACTGATGCCCATGGAGGATAAGCTGCTAACCTCCTAGGAAGATAACATCATTATCTTTTATAGTGATTACACATCAAAAAATGGTCCTCAGGTCCTTAAGACAGAGATTCCTGGGTTGTAAAACTGGCAAGAGGCTTTTAAAATAATTTGCTACTGCACAGCTGTAGTCCCAGCTACTTGGGAGGCTGAAGCAAGAGAATCACTTGAACCCAGGAGGCGGAGGTTGTAGTGGGCCGAGATCACACCACTGCACTCCAACCTGGTGACAGATTGAGACTCTGTTGAAAACAAACAACAACAAACAACAAACAAACAAACAAACAAAATTTGCATCTCCAGTGAGCAGAGAAAGAATTTACAATTACAAGTTATATAAAGAAAATGCTCTAAGAAAAGGGAGGTCAGGGACTAGAATCAAGAATGAGCTCATCTATAATTTAGTCAAGTGAGAGGACTGTTAAGGTCATCTTGGTCAGAGAGCTTGTTTTCCATGTCTAAAATAAGGCAGTAAAAGAAGGATAAGGCAGAAAAGAGAAAAAAAATTTAAAAAAGTAAAGAAAAGTACAGCAGAAAAGAAAAATAAGATCTTAAGAATTAAGAGAGATTTTACTTAGAATATCAAGATTCTTAAAATGAGTTGTGGTTTTGAGTCTGTTATATGTGTAATAAAATATTGGAAGACATCGCTTGGAGGAATTTTATAGTATCTATCTGTGATAAGCAAAACAGCTCTTTTCCTAGATGTTTTACATCTATTGCTCCTGAAAGGTGGCAAAGTAGACCATTTTACAGAAACATCAGAAAAATTCACAAGATAACTCAAATTTCATACATCAAAGGAACACAATGCTGACCTGTACAGAAGTAACTTACCTAGTCGTGTCAAGCTCTCAGCCAAGCTTCACTGTTGGAGAATCAAATGGAAACACATAAGGGAAGATACAAAGCTTCCATTCACCATTTACAAAGTCCTCAATCTGCCTGACATCAAGTTTTTTCCTAGTATGTATGCATTGCTGTATGACCTGTGTATTCTTCCTGTGATGAAGGTTGAGAACGAGTGGTATGAAAGCATACTTGAGGAACACTTTGACCTACCAAATTTAAAGGTAACCATGCTTTGTGTAACATAAATTTTGATATGAAACATGATCTGAATGTAATGGTGGACACACATATTAAACTCCATACAACTATGTCAGAACTTCCTACAGATAATTCAAAAACCGTTGAAAATACCTAGAGAACTTTTAAAAATAGGCTTTCTCACATTTGATATTTGGGAAAAAAGGTGTATGTAGGCCACTTCATCACTAAATATCTTTGCCTGTAGGCTTCCATTGACTATATTAGCCATTGATAATCTACCCATTTAAATGATCCCTATTTAAACTCTTATGCTTTGAAGACCTATCTGTTCTTCTAGAAAAGAACATTGAAAGTGCCGTGTTTGAGTTCTGTGTGATCTCTTCTAGTGGCACTCTGAAATTGTTTTAGTGAAGTGATTTTAGACATGACACATTTTATCACAGTGGATCTCTAGTTCTTGGGGGTTGACTTATCAATTCTTTGAAGAAATATATTTTGAGGAGGTGTGGGAGAAAAAAATCCATTTTATAAAATGTTACAGTGAAGCTGATTGATCTTTGATTAATAGGAGATTTTAGTATGTTGTTAAACATCTGTACTGGACAGTTAAATTGCCAGAGAGAGAAGCTTGTGAGCTTGCCAAAAAAGGATTTCACTGTAGATTTTGTCTCTCTCAAATGAACTGAAAGGAATGAATTATAGTTAAAATTAGAATGGAACAGCCTGCCATTGTTGTTAAACATCTGGTTGTTGCTGTTTACATTCTTTTGTGGAGCCTACATCTTCCTAAGCTTTGTAGCAGGTATATGTTAAAGACTTCTGTTTCATGGTTAAGGCAGAATCAGAGGCTGGGGTACTGACAACTGACTTGTCTGTTTTTTTCTCTATTTTTCCATGACTATATCTACTGCCTCATCTTTATTTATAAGCAAAACCTGGAAAACTTACAAAAGCAAGTGCTTTGTTATTAATCTAGAAATAATATGGAAAATTTTGTTGTTATTTTTGATGAAGAAAATCAATTTGCATAGGTTATTTCAATTTAAATGTGAATTTTATTTTTTAAAAAATCAACTGTTTAGGCAGGCAACAATAAACATTTAGAGATGGCATTTGAGTTGACACTTGTCTACTATATTAACATAATATTTGGACAAAAAGAAACATAAGGAAACATTATCGATAATATGTGCTTATTATTGTACAGTGGTCTGTGGGGAAAACAGGAATCCACCAAACACAAATTCAAAATGACTATATGATAGGAGAACAAAGATAGCAGTACTTACCAAGGCATGCAAATGTGTTTTTGTCAGATCTTCCATAGCCTCAGGGTTCGCTTTGCCGTACATGATAAATCCCAGATTCTCAGATCTGAAGGCCACCTCCTCTGCCCTCACCCTGGTACATGAGTCTCCTCTCGCTCACCCTTAAAAGTGAATATTCAGGTTCTTCACTGGGATCTGCACAACCTTGGGAAGTTGCAGCTTCTTAAAGCAGCCCACTTTCATTTGGGGGCAGCTTAAATTATGATTTAAAATAAAAACAAAAACAGCTGCAGTGGCTCACAGCTTTAATTTCAGTACTTTGAGAGGTTGAGGCAGAAGGATCCCTTGAGCTCAAGGGTTTGAAACCAGCTTGGGCGGCATAGCAAGACCTCATCTATACTAAAAAAAAAAAAAAAAAAAGAAAGAAAAAGAAAAAAAAATTAGCTGGGCATGGTGGTGTGTGCCTGTAGGGTCAGCTAGTTGGGAGGCTGAGGCAGGAGGATCACCTGAGCCCAGGAGGTACAGGCTGCAGTGCGATATGATGGCACAACTGTACTCCAGTCTAGGTGAGAGACTGAAATCGTGTATCAAAAAATAAAACAAAAATAAAAATGAATATTTAAAAAATCCTTTGGCTTCCTAATCCTTAGGCATAGGTCATCCAAATATTTGGACACAGGTGGTTTGTTTCCTTATTTATTTTATGTTTCACTCAACCCAAATTCTTCTCTGTCTGCAACTTAACAATTTATTTACTCATCTGTAAATGGAAAGTTTTATCATAGATTGTATATTTAGTTATTTGCAGAGTATTTTTTTGCAGTGGAATTAGTTATATAAAACAAAATACCAGCATTATGTCCTCTTAAATAAACTACAGACCGAGGATATGTTGTGATTAGAGACAGAATGAAAAGCTGAGAGCCCAACTACTTGGCTTCCCTTTCAGTCTTTTTAGAAATACTCCAGTATACCTCAGGAGAAGTCAAGGGCTTCAAGATATAAATAGTAAAAAATATCAAAGCATTGAACTATGAAATTTCTGTCTAGTTTAAAATATTTATGTATTTTATTAAGGTGAATTAGCTTCTTAGGCAGTCTTGGTAGATGATTCTGACTATTCAGCATCTGGGGCACTTTTCTGATAAACTCCAATGTGTCACACTGGAGGATCTCTCTTAAAATGCCCCATTTAAAAAATAGTCAACTTCAAAATTGAATTTATGATATGCAAAAATGGTTGCTTTGCTGTCTTTTAATAGAAAAATAAGTCAATGAGAAATGGTTTACTCAAACATAATTCAAACAAACACTGAAGATTTGACTATATAAATCATCATGAATAAAAATATACTTTCCTATTTATAAAACTCTTTATTCTTGGATATCTGAAAAATTCTAAAAACAAGCAGCACGGAAGAAACAGTTCACATGCTTTTTCTATCTTCCATTGTCCTTAATTGATGCAAAACAGAGACTTTCCAGATCTTCTGGCCTATATTTCAGAAGGAAATTATAGAGTGGGTGACCACCTTGATTTGTTTTCATAGTATAATGTCTTACACATATAGAAATTATTTTAAAAATGATTTATTTGGCTGTAAAGCACTCCTAATTCTGCTCATTATAATTACAAAGGATATAGTTGTACCTATTGGAGTGACAATTTTAGTTTTAATATTCTTTTTTTTTTTTTTTTTTTTTTGAGATGGAGTCTCGCTCTGTCGCCCAGGCTGGAGTGCAGTGGCCGGATCTCAGCTCACTGCAAGCTCCACCTCCCGGGTTCCCGCCATTCTCCTGCCTCAGCCTCCGGAGTAGCTGGGATTACAGGCGCCCGCCACCTCGCCTGGCTAGGTTTTTTTTTTTTTTTTTTTAGTAGAGACGGGGTTTCACCGTGTTAGCCAGGATGGTCTCGATCTCCTGACCTCATGATCCGCCCGTCTCGGCCTCCCAAAGTGCTGGGATTACAGGCTTGAGCCACCGCGCCCGGCCTAGTTTTAATATTCTTTAGAAATGTTCACTATAAAAATTATGTGACGTTTTCGAAACACTGAAAAAAATTTGTCCTAAGAAACTTTTAAAGGGATGGAGTGAAACTTATTTCATTATTTTAACTAATAAACTTCAATCTCAAGCAATGGTAAAATATCCAATTTAGGTCCAGGCACGGTGGCTCATGCCTGTAATCCCAGCACTTTGGGATGCCCAGGTGGGCAGATCACCTGAGGTCAGGAGTTCGAGACCAGCCTGACCAACGTGGTGAAACCCCATCTCTAATAAGAAAACAAAAAATTCCCTGGGTGTAGTGGTGGGTGCCTATAATCCCAGCTACTACAGAGGCTAAGGCATAAGAATCACTTGAACCTGGCAGGCAGGAGGGTTCAGTGCGCTGAGATTATGCCACTACACTGCAGCCTAGGAAGCAGAGCAAGACTCTGTCTCAAATAAATAAATAAATAAAATAGAAATAAAAATAACAGGGCAAGATGGCAGAATAGGAATAGCTCTGGTCTGCAGCTCCCAGGAAGACCAGTGCAGAAGGCAGGTGATTTCTGCATTTCCAACAAAGATAACAGAGATACTGGTTCATCTCATTGGGACTGGTTAGACAGTGGGTGTAGCCCATGGAGGTCAAGCAGGAGCAAGCTGGGACGTTGCCTTGCCCAGGAAGCCCAGGGGATTGGGAAACTCCCTCCCCTTGCCAAGGGAAGTCTTGAGGGACTATACAGTAAGGAACAATGAACTCTGGCCCAGATATTATGCTTTTCCCACTCTGTTCACAACCTACAGATCAGGTAATTCCCTAGGGTGCCTATACCACAAGCCCCCTGGGTTTCAAGCACAAAACTGGGCAGCCATTTGTGCAGATCCTGAGCTAGCTGCAGGAGTTTTTTTTTTCATACCCCAGTGGTGCCTGGAATTCCAGTGAGACAGAACCATTCACTCCCCTGGAAAGACAACTAAAACCAGGGAGCCAAGTGATCTTGCTCAGCAGATCCCACACCCATGGAGCCCAGCAAGCTAAGATCCACTGGCTTGAAGTTCTCACTGTCATCACAGCAGTCTGAAGTTGACCTGTGACATTCAAGCTTGATGGGGGGAGAGACATCCACCATTACTGAGGCTTGAGTAGGTGGTTTTCCCCTCACAGTGTAAACGAAGCTGCCAGAAAGTTCAGACTGGGCAGATCCCACTGCAGTGCCACAAAGCCACTGTAACTAGACCGCCTCTCCAGATTTCTCCTCTCTGGGCAGGGCATCTCTGAAAGAAAGGCAGCAGCCCCAGTCAGAGGTTTATAGATAAAACTCCCATCTCCCTGGGAAGAGCACCTGGGGAAAGGGGTAACTGTGGTTGCAGCTTCAGCAGACTTAAATGTTCTTGGCTGTTGGCTCTGAAGAGAACAGTGGATCTCCCAGCACAACGTTCGAGCTCTTTTCAGGGACAGACTTCCTCCCCAAGTGGGTCCCTGAAACCCATGCCTCCTAACAGGGAGACATCTCCCAGCAAGGTTTGACAGACATCTCATACAGGAGAGCTCCAGCTGGCATCTGGCAGAGCTCCAGTTGGCATCTGGTGGGTGCCCCACAGAACGAAGCTTCCAGAGGAAGGAGCAGGCAGCAACCTTTGCTGTTCTGCAGCCTCCACTGGTGATATCCTGGCAAACAGTCTGGAGTAGAGCCCCAGCAAACTCCAGCAGACCTGCAGAAGAGGGGCCTGACTGTTAGAAGGAAAATTAACAAACAGAAAGCAATAGCATCAACATCAACAAAAAGGATGACCACGCAAAAATTCCATTTGAGGGGTCACCAACAGCAAAAACTAAAGGTAGATAAATCCACGAAGATGTGGAAAAAACAGCACAAAAAAGCTGAAAATTCAAAAGACTGGAATGCTTCTTCTCCTCCAAAGGATCACAACTACTCACCAGCAAGGGAACAAAACTGGACGGAGAATGAGTTTGATGAATTGACAGCAGTGGGCTTCAGAAGGTGGGTAATAACAAATTCCACTGAGCTAAAGGAGAATATTCTAATCCAATGCAATGAAGCTAAGAACCTTGATAAAAGATTAGAGGAATTGCTAACTAGAACAACCAGTACAGAGAAGAACATAAATGACCTGATGAAACTGAAAAACAGCACGAGAACTTCGTGAAGTGTATAAAAGTATTGATAGCCAAATTGATCAAGCAGAAGAAAGGATATCAGAGATTGAAAATCAACTTAATAAAATAAAAGGTGAAGAGAAGATTAGAGAAAAAAGAGTGAAAATGAACAAACAAAGCCTCTAAGAAATATGGGACTATGTGAAAAGACCAAACCTATGTTTGATTGTTATACCTAAAAGTGATGGGGAGAATAGAATCAAGTTGGAAAACACACTTCAAGATATTATCCAGAACTTCCCCAACCTAGCAAGACATACCAACATTCAAATACAGGGAACACCACAAAGATACTCCTCTAGAAGCACAACCCCAAGAAACATAATTGTCAGATTTACCAAGGTTGAAATGAAAGAAAACAATGTTAAGGGCAGTCAGAGCGAAAGTCAGGTTACTCACAAAGGGAAGCCCATCAGACTAATAGCAGATCTCTCTACAGAAACCCTACAAACCAAAAGAGAGTGGGGGCCTATACGCAACAATTTTTAAAGAAAATAATTTTCAACCCAGAATTTCATATCCAGCCAACCTAAGCTTCATAAGTGAAGGAGAAATGAAATCCTTTCTAAACAAGCACATGCTGAGGGATTTTTGTCACCACCAGGCCTGCCTTACAAGAGCTGCTGAAGGAAGCACTAAATATGGAAAGGAAAAACTGGTACCAGTCACTGCAAAAACATGCCAAAATTTAAAGACCATCAACACTATGAAGAACCTGCATCAACTATTGAGCAAAATAACCAGCTATCATCATAATGACAGGATCAAATTCACACATAACAATATTAACCTTAAATGTAAATGGGCTAAATTCCCCAATTAAAAGGCACAGACTAGCAAATTGGATAAAGAGTCAAGGCCCATTGGTGTGCTGTATTCAGGAGACCCATCTCACGTGCAAAGACATACATAGACTCAAAATAAAGAGAATCTGCCTTAACTCATTTTATGAGGCTAGCATCATCCTGATACCCAAACCTGGCAGAGACACAACAAAAAAAGAAAATTTCAGGCCAATATCCCTGACAAACATCAATGTGAAAATCCTCAATAAAATACTGGCAGACTGAATCCAGCAGGATATTAAAAAGCTTATCTACCACTATCAAGTCAGCTTCAACCCTGGGATGCAAGGCTGGTTCAACATATGCAAATCAATAAACATAATCCATCACATAAACAGAACCAATGACAAAAACCACATGATTATCTCAATAGATGCAGAAAAGGCCTTCAATAAAATTTAACACTCCTTTATGCTAAAAACACTCAATAAACTAGGTATTGATGGAACATATCTCAAAATCATAAGAGCTATTTATGACAAACCCACAGCCAATATCATACTAAATGGGCAAAAGCTGGAAGCATTCTCTTTGAAAATCAGCACAAGACAAGTATGCTATCTCTTACCACTCATATTCAACATAATATTGGAAGTTCTCACTAGGGGAATCAGGCAAGAGAAAGAAATAAAGGGTATTCACATAGGAAGAGAGGAAGTCAAATTATCTCTGTTTGCAGATGACATGATTTTATGTTTAGAAAATACCATAGTCTCAGCCTAAAAACTCCTTAAGCTGATAAGCAACTTCAACAAGGTCTCAGGATACAAAATCAATGTGCAATAATCACAAGCATTAGTATGCACTAATTTTAGACAACAAGAGAGCCAAATCTCCCATTCAAATCATAAGCTAACTCCTATTCAAAATTGCTACAAAGAGAATAAAATAGCTTGGAATATAACTGACAAGGGATGTGAAGGACCACTTCAAGGAGGGCTACAAACCATTGCTCAAGGAAATAAGAGAGGACACAAAGAAATGGAAAAACATTCCATGCTAACGGATACAGAGATTCAATGTCATGAAAATGGCCATACTGGCCAAAGTAATTTATATATTCAAAGCTATTCCCATCAAGATACCTGTGACTTTCTTCACAGAATTAGAAAAAAAAAAAACTACATTAAGTTTCATATGGAACCAAAAAAGGGCCCGTATAGCCAAGACAATCCTAAGCAAAAAGAAAACAATCTCGAGGCATCACACTACCTGATTTCAAAGTACACTACAAGACTACATTAACCAAAACAGCATAGTACTGGTACCAAAACAGATATATAGACCAATGGAACAGAACAGAGGCCTCATAAATAACACCACACATCTACAACCATCTGATCTTCAGCAAATTTGATACAAACAAGCAATGGGTAAAGGATTCCCTATTTAATAAATGTTGTTGGGAAAACTGGCTAACCAGATGCAGAAAAGTGAAACTGGACCACTTCCTTATACCTTATATACAAATTAACTCAGGATGGATTAAAGACTTAAACATAAGACATAAAACAATGAAAACCCTAGAAGAAAACCTAGGCAATACTTTCAGGAAATAGGCATGGGCAAAGACTTCATGACTAAAACACCAAAAGCAATTGCAACAAAAGCCAAAGTTGACAGATGAGATCTAATTAAACTAAATACCTACTGCACAGAAAAAAAAAAAAAAAAAA
>NW_012114755.1:7096839-7121785 GCF_000951035.1 Colobus angolensis palliatus
AAAAACAAAAGAAACAAACAACTATCATCCGAGTGAACAGACAACCTACACAATGGTAGAAAATTTTTGCAATCTATCCATCTGACAAAGAGCTAATATTCACAATCTACAAGGAACTTAAATTTACAAGAAAAAAACAACCCCGTCAAAAGTGGGCAAAGGATATGAACAGACAGTTTTCAAAAGAAGACATTTATGTGGACAACAAACATATGAAAAATGCTCATCATCGCTGGTCATTAGAGAAATGCAAATCAAAACCACAATGAGATACCATCTCATGCCAGTTGGAATGTTGATCATTAAATGTCAGGAAACAACAGATGCTAGAGAGGATGTGGAGAAATAGGAATGCTTTTACACTGTTGGTGGAAGTGTAAATTAGTTCAACCATGGTGGAAGACAGTGTGGTGATTCCTCAAGGATCCAGATTCAGAAATACCATTTGACCCAGCATTCCCATTACTGGGTATATACCCAAAGGATTATAAATCATTCTACTATGCAGACACATGCACATGTATGTTTGTTGCAACACTATTCACAATAGCAAAGACTTGGAATGAACTCAAATGCCCATCAATATTAGACTGGATTAAGAAAATGTGGCACATATACACCATGGTATAGTCTATGCAGCTATATAAACAGAATGAGTTCATGTCCTTTACAGGGACGTGGATGAAGCTGGAAACAATCATTCTCAGCAAACTAACACAGAAACAGAAAACCAAACACTGCATGTTCTCACTCACAAGTGGGAGTTCAACAGAGAATATCGGGCATAGGGAGGGGAACGTCACACACTAGGGACTGTTGGAGGGTAGGGGTCAAGGGGAGGGATAGCATTAGGAGAAATACCTAATGTAAAAAAAAAAAAAAAAATCATTGATACAATGCTCATGCTGCATTTTTAATAGTACCAAATTTCATCAACATTTTTATTTGGTTCAACTTATTTTTATTTTAGTTTAAATATTTAATTATTATGCCAAATAAAAAATGTAGAAATTGAGTGAGTACAAACATATCTGTAACCTTCTTTATATATTAAAGAATACATATTCTATTTTTTTCCTGCTTGGCTTATATTATTTTCAACATACTCTTTGTGAATGCCATTTGTAGATCAACTATTGTATTACTATTTAAAGCTATTTATTTTTATTGGAATATAGGAAAGTGAGTTATCTGAATTGAAGCAATAGTATGTATAAAAATAGCAGCCCATGGATAATAGAGCATGTCTTAATATCTATCATTAAAGCATGTGCCACTTGCTGTAAACCAAAAATAAAATTGTAAGCCTCCCAAATAATTAAATGGATCCCTCCTCTTGGCCAAAGGGATTCCAAAGTAAACCTGAAAAACTAGTTCTGGAAGGATATACTGCATTATAATCTTGTATTTTTTAATTCAGGCACAACTGACCATCATTAACATCAAAACCGAGATCTTACAAGTGAACACCTCTTTGTAATAACAAGACATCAAACTACAGCCTAATTCTCATATACCATCACAAGACAGATAGCAGGTCTGGAAAGAAATTGAAGTATTTACCCCCAAATTGACACATTTTGAAATTGCCCTGCCAAGCTGTCTTGTGAAGAAAATATACATTTCATAGAGAATTCTCTTCCTTTTCAAGTGTTTTCCTGATCCAGGAGAGATTAACTAATGGTCTAGCACCTTTTTAGATCTGATCAGAGAAATTTACCATATATTCTCTCTGAAGCCTGCTACCTGGAAGCTTCATCTGCATGACGAGAACCTTGGTCTCCACAACCTCTTATCTTAACCCAGATACTGGTTTCTGTTGGTTCTAGGTCTTTGGATAATAACTTAACTCTTTCAAGCAGCGCCAATCAGCAAGTTGAAACTACCTTCGCAAAAAATATAACTGAGAAAATTATTACAATGAAAGAGATATGACCTAACTGACTCCACCTTGCTTCAACCTCCAAGCAGTCCTTCTTCCTTTTTGGGCATAGGCTGAACTAACACTGGGACAAAACTTAGTTTATAGTTTAACTTTAAAACAAAGCTGATAACAGCCCTCTCCCAAAACAAACCCCTTTTTTTGCCTGAGGATTAGACTGTCTTTGCAGAACTAACAAATTAGCCACAAGGTTAGAGATCATGGTTGAGGAATCGTGCAGCTGGAGACTACAAGATTCTAAACCTCCCCAGTATCTCCTACGGATAACATCACTGTTGTTTTGACTCCCTGTGATTTTATCTCCAACCTGACCAATCAGCACTCCCCACTCTCCAGACCCCTACCTGCCTAATTTTCCCTAAAAACCCCTGATACGGTTTGGATCTGTGTCCTCGCCCAAATCTCATGTTAAATTGTAATCCCCAATGCTGAAGATGTGGCCTGGTGGGTGATTGAATCATGGGGGCAGATTTCCCCATCGGTGCTGTTCTCTTGATGATGAGTGAGTTCTTATGAGATCTGGTCATTTCACAGTGTGTGGCACTTCCTTGTTCTTCCTCTTACTCTTGCTCCCAGCATGTGAGATGCCTCAATCCCCTTTTGCCTTCTGCCTTTATGGTAAGTTCCTTGAGACCTCCCCAAAAGCTGATGTTGCCACGCTTCCTGTTCAGCCTACAAAACTATGATCCAATTAAACCTTTTCTAAAAAAAATAAATTACCCATTCTCATGTAATTCTTTATAGCAATGTGAAAGCACACTAAAACAACCCTGATCCCTGAATTTTTGTGGTGACTGATTTGAGTAATAATAAAATTCTGGTCTCTCATATAGCTGGCTCTGTGTGAATTAAACTCTTTATTGCACTTCACTGTCTTGATAAATCAGCTCTAGGAGGACAGTGGGCAAGGAGAACTTGTTGTGCAGTTACAAAATCCTGGAATCCACCTATGACCTGGAAGTGGCCACTGCCTTTCGAGTTGTCCTGCCTTTCCAGACAGAACCAATAGATACCTTGCACATGCTGATTGATATCTGCCTGAAAATTCTGTCTCCCTAAAATGTAAAAAATCAAGCTGTAATGCAATCGCCTTAGGCACATGTTCTCAGGACCTCCTTGGGCTGTGTCACAGGTCATGGTCTTCACATTTGCCTCAGAATAAATCTTTTCAACGTTTTACAGACCTTGCCATTGACAAAGCTTTTTGAATATAGTAAAATTTTCTACTTGCCTTGTGTTGTTTTGCATAAAACCAATGTGCTATTTTAAATAAAGGTTTTTTTTTTCTTTCATTTCTAGATGCTATTTTTCTTTCCTTGCCTATTGACACTAGCTAAGACCTCCAGTAGTGAGGGGGAGAAAAAAATCCCACATACTGACCCTAGAAAGTAATTCTAGAATCTACTCTGGGAGTTGGGGGGAAGCAGATGAATAATAAAGTTCTGCAACAGAAGATTTTAGAAATTTCAGAGGTATTAATTAGAACCTTGACTCTAGTCTTTTCAAAGTCTGAGAAATAGCAATGAGGGACAGTCTGGTGAAGAAATTAAAACATTTTACCCCCCAAAATAGATTTCTTTGATATATTTTGAAATGGCTGCTGCTTGGCCAGTAGGTAGAAGTGGCTTCACAAAGCTGTCTTTAGTGGGGAAAATTTGTATCTGTAGAGAATCTCCATTAATCCAGCCATGCCCCCTTCCCTTTCTGTTCCTTTTTCCAGATCCAGCAGAAATTGAGAGTCTGAAATCTTTAAAAATCTGAAAATAAATATTTTTATCATATGGTCTCTCTGAGGAAGGTTTCATTTACATAGCAAGGCCACTTTTGCTAGCAAGCCTCTTCTTCCCCTTCAAATAACCTGTTTTACCAGCATCTAAGCCCCCATTCTTTCTATAACCAAAAGTGGTATATACGTTTCTGTAACTCATTGGGAAGTTGAATCTTCATTCTAAAGCTCCTGTTCATGCACCTTAAATAAATTTGTATACCTCTCCTCGTATTACTCAATCTGCCTCATGTCAGTGATTCTTAGTGAACCCTTAGTGTGCCAAGAACCAATGGCCCTCACATTAGCACATTTTACTTTCAAGTTCCAGTGATACTCTTATCAGCAGATAATTTTAATAGTTTAATAGTTGTGATTGCTCAGCATGGCCTTGAGCATTACAAATGAAGGTACTGTTAATCTTTTCTCTAGAACACCTTTCTCAAGGTCATTTTCACACATTGCCTTTAGATTCTACCTAAATAACTTCAGCCTGTCTCTTCTAATACTTGGATTTGGGACTTAGGCTTTGCTGGATGTACACCATTCAAGCAATATTACTGTTGCAATTAGAGTAGTTTCATTTCCTCCATCACCTATAGAAGGTTATTATTTTCAAAACTGCCCTGTTAATTGTTTTTATGGAACATGAGTGAATTGAGAAAATCTCCACTCCTAACCCTTTAAAAGTTCTAAAATATAAGACAAAATATTTAACACAAACATATATTAATAAGTTTATATGATGTAAAACAGCTTGCAGTTTGTATACTACTATATCCACATGCCTTCCAATATCAATTTTTTAACATCACACTTGAAAGATTAAAACATTTGAAAAGCAGTAGAAAACAAGTCAGAAAAATTGCAATACAATCATTACCTAATGGTATCATGATGTCTCACAACATCAGTAAAAACATCCCTTGTGTACGTACTATTCACTTGGCTGACTTTCAGTTTTTGTTTGACTAAAACTGTTTACTCTAAATTCCTCAATTCTCTCATATATTCATTTCAAAATGTTCTTAAGTTTTTAAGTAAATATCTTCTCTTTCTTTGATGTAGATTTGAGACATTGCCATAGTTCTTCCTTTCTTTTAGCAGCACAGTATAACTTGTTCTCTGACCTACTCAGCACAACTTTATTATTTTCTGATCTCACATGTCTTTCTGATAGTGTATTGCAAAAATATTTTTTGTGTCACAAATTCATGTCACACTTGTGATAAATTCATGATACAAAAGTGATTACCAATTGATTATGAATGTTTTGTAAATAATGCATCCAAATGTAGTTTACCATAAGAAGAATTTCCCTTAGACCCATGAAAACTTGCCCAGTTTTGAGAAAGCCAGTGCTTCAGAGTGACTTCCTCAACTTTGATGCCTGTGACCAACACAGGAATATCATTCTTCACTATGCAGAGCACCTTAAAACTAAACCAGAACCCACATGGGACTCAGTCCTTATTTCTGTTTTATGGTATATTCTGAAAGAAATTTAAGGTTTCGCTTATAAACCTTCCTGAAGAAAAGATCCTATCCTACTTTCAAAGCTATAACAATAATCAGATCCAGCTCAACTACAAATCAGATTGATTTAGTGCCAAACTCCAGTGTTGTTATGAAATAAAAGGCACATATTTTTTAGAAAATATATATTTTTAGTTTGAACTCTACTGTTTTCTTGTACCAAGGTCCTTCATAGAATCAAACATTACAAGACAAAGAATAAGCAAATAATATACAATGTTTGAGAGGTAAAATAGTCAATAGAAACAAACTCTTAAGCTACCCCAAATGCTGGAATAATTAGATATAAGACAAAGTTTTAAAGAATCTTCAGGAACATTTGAGATAGGAAGAATCACCAGAGAGGGGGAAGCAAAATAAATAAAACCAAGGAAGCTGAAATTAAAAAAAAAAAAATAGATGTGATATTTGAAATAAAATCATTATTATATTTATATACAACAGAGAAAAGAATCTGGTAACTTAAAGCTGAGTCAGTAAAACATACACAAACTAAAATACAAAGGCAAATAGAGTGAAAATAGCATTTGTGATCTCTAGGTAAATAACAGAGGTTTTAGCATCCATGTAATTGGAGACTCAGAAGGATAAGAGGGAGCACGGAGTAGGAAAATATTTGCTGAGATACTTGCCAAAATTGATAAAACACATCAACTCACAGATCCAACAAGCTCAGCAAAACCCAGCTTAGATAAACAAGTGAAAAAATAAGATATTCAGAAACACAGTCAACTACAGAGAATAAGAAGGAAGAGGACAATTGGAGGAGGAGAAGGAAGAAGAGGAGGAAGAGCGGGGGAAAGAAATGTGAGGAGGAAGAAGAAAGAAAGCAGCCTAAGAATATGGCACATGGAATACAAGGGAGTAGAGACAGAAATGATGTTAAGGAATGTCATCTTAAAATGCTAAAAGTAAGATGGAGAAGGATGGAAGAAAATAAAGAAGGAAAGAAAGGAAAGAAGAAAAAGTGGAAGAGAAAAAAGAGATAAGTCAATGAGAAATAAAATGCTATATATTATGACTGTAAGTTTCCTCACCAGCATTCAGACAGCAGCTTCTAACTTTTAATTACATGTGCTATCCTAAATCTGCAGGTTACCCAAATGAAACTTCAAACATTCCCTCACCAATGAACCTGTTAATGCATTCCCTCATGAGCTAACCTGTCAAAACAGGTTATTTTGCAAGGGAGGGCCAGAACTTTTATTAATTGCCTCCATATTTCCAATGACCAGTTGACTCTCTCTGGCTTCCTGCACCCTACTGTCAATACCTTGTCAAAGAGTAAAGCCCACTGAGAATGAGACTGCCCCAGTTTAAGAACTTTACTTGGTGTTAATTTCTCATTTTGTATCTGGATTCTCTTTCATTATTTTTAGTTTCTCTGTTATCTGAAGGGAAACATCTTTGGAAAGAAAAGTCATTGATCCCGGCACTGGGAGTTGTCAGGACACGTTCTCCTGGGGGCTAGGATAATCAGAAAAGTGCCAGGCTTTCCAAGAATTATTTCAAATTCTGAATTGTAGAGGGACCCTCTAACTTAAGTGAGACATGCAAGCAGCTGAAGTGTATTGGCCCTCATTGGCGGCCCTCAGTAGAACCAACCTCGCAGGGCAGCAGTCCTTGGCTGAGGTCACTGGAGCTCCAGGACTCACCTGGTGCTGAGCACCAATGCCTGCAGGAGAGGCAGCAAATAGCTCATGGGCTGAATCTCATGCTTTTGCCTGCAGGGAGCCTCCTTCCATCCCTCTCTGGCTCTCCAGTCTCCTCCGGGCCCTGTTGCTTCTCAGTGTCCAGTTAACTAAGGGACACCTATTGAGGGTTGGGAGTGGGAAGTATTACATGGAGAGGCAAGGCGAGGCGAGGCCAGGCCACACATACACATATGCGTACACATACGCATACATATACATGTACATACATATGCACATGCATATAGAGACATAACTCCACCCTCTTGCAAAGGTTTATCATGAAGAGAAAATGCATCCGTGAATCCTTCATTTACTGCTTTTAATGGGATTGAAGTAATAAATATGTATGAATAATAGAAATAGTGTATTTTAAACTTCATGATACCTAACCAGCCTAGCAGTAATATTTGCAAACTGGGCAGCACTCCCTTAGTTAATGGTAAAAGTGACAAAAATTTAAGTAGACATAGTCAACTCATATAAACTGCATGTAATTTGGTAAGAGAAAATGAGGAATGAAAGAGTAGTCTGACTTCCAAGTTACAAAATAGCATTTCATTTTGTTCTTGCTAGAGTTTTCTAATGATAGCTTTTCAGCTCTGTTAAAAATTAATCATTTAAGATGCATTCTCTACAATGCCATATGATGATTTTCTAATAGGTACATATAAACATACATAGTATATGTCATTCTAACTTGTAAATACCTTTTGTTGGCATGACATGTTTGCATTCATGATCTCATGTGCCCATCACAGAAGTTGAGAACACCAAATATTTCTATCATTTTTTTTTTTTTTTCCCCAGAGGAAAAAGTGGTCACAGAGAGGTTAATTTCCTCAGTCACTTAGTTACTATTAAAATGGAGATGGGCGTTCAAAGTTGGTTTGCATCACTTCAAAACCTATTATGATAAAACTTCCTCTTTTGAAACCAGGGAAAGAGAAAATCTTTGTCCCAACTCAAATTTCATTACTGTCTTCTAGACATATCAATGTAAAGTAAAAAAATCTTCATCATTCTTATGAATTTATTAAAAATGTCAAAATAATCTTTGTTTAGACATAGTCAAGTGAAGTCAGTCCCATGTATCTATTTATATTTTATATACAAACATAAATTCAAGTTTAATTTACCTGTTCATTGTCTTTAAGTGTAAAAAAGTTACCTATCTTAGAAGGGATAGATGTATCAGCAAACTGTATCTTGAGAAATAAACTTTACAGTTTTGGAAACTTATGTAGCATTTAAGAAGTACATCTTGAATTATGTTATGTTTCATCCTCTTATCAGATATCTTTTTTTTTTTTTTTGATACCGAGTCTCACTCTGTTGCCCAGGTTGGAGTGCAGTGGCACGATCTCGGCTCACTGCAACCTCCGTCTCCCAGGTTCAAGCAATTCTTGTCTCTCACCCTCCCGATTAGCTGGGATTGCTGGTGCCCACAACCACGCCCAGCTAATGTTTGTATTTTTAGTAGAGATGGAGTTTCACCATGTTGGCCAGGCTGGCCTTGAACTCCTGACCTCAGGTGATCCACCCACCTTGACCTCCAAAAGTGCTGGAATTACAGGCATGAGCCACTGTGCCAGGCCCAGATATCTTTTCTTCTTGGGGAATTATTGACCTTAATTCCCCAAAACATCCTCTCTTCTTTGTCACAGGGAAATTCAAATCCCGAAGTTGATTTCATGGGTTTTGGAGGGTCAATATATAATTTTTAAAGATCCAGCAGTGAAAATAGCAGGCACACTTAGCATAGGGCAATTCACATTGAGTCCCAACCACAGTAGACTTCGATAAGAACAAACAATTTCACTAGACTCTCTCTTGCAGTTCAGGTTTTGATTTCTTCCTGGATTTTCTTTCTTCTCTTCTCTTTTAAACTTGTGTTCCCTGAGGTTCAGTCTTCGATTCTTTTTTTTTTTTTTTAAACCAAGGTGAGCTTATTTTCATTTTTATGGTTTTGACCTCTACCATTATAAGATGACTCCCATATGTGTGTCCCTTTCCAAGGATTCTTTTGAATATCTACAAGGCAAACTGGAACACATTGAAGCTCAAGAATATTATATAAGTTGCCTGAGGACATACAGCTAGTAGTAAGTAGCTGAGATAGAGCTTGAACTCGAATCAACGTTTTCCTTTCTCTCTCTGATCATCTTTCTGTATTTCCTGGAATCCTCAACTCCTAAGATATCTGATTTTTAAACCCAAGAGTCTTACATCCCGTATTTCTACTTCTTCCCCTTTTCTCATATCACCAAGACCTGTTGATTTTCTCTTATGTATATTTGTTTAATCCAACCTCCCAGTCCCACCTCCATTCTTATCAGAACCCTAGTATAATAATTCATTGTCACTGTCTATAAACTGAACTCCTTTCCCCGTTGTGGAGTTTTATTAAATACATGCCCCACAGTAATTTATGTAAACAAAAATCCTCCTTATTAGTTTAAAGGTCCTGGGCCAAGGACTCTACTTATCTTTACAAGGCATGCCTCTTCTCTTTCTGTTATTCTCTTCCATGTTATACTTAAACATATAGATATTTATGATTTTAAAACATATATTCAGCATAAAACTAGACGTAAAGGATTGTAAAGGTGAAGAAATAGAACTTGAGTTACTATAACAGAATTCTGTCATTATATAAAACACATAGGGCTTTTACTATACAGGCATGTTATGCCCTGTGTTATTGTTCTTTAGGATCTAGTCTAACAGATTCTAAATGTGTACTTCCTATCTCCCTCAGCAGGAGTAAGCAGAGGGTAATGTGAGAATACACAGAGTTCAAAAAGCCTCAAAGTCAAAGAAGATCTCTCCAAAGTGGAAGAATTTGATTATATTATCTAATAAGGAAAAACATATTTCCATTTAATATTTTATTGGTTACATAATGCTTTTCACATATAAAGTATAATTTAGTCTTCACCACTACTTTTTGTGAAATAGGAATATTTGTCTCAATTTTACAGGTGAAAACAAATGAGGCCCATGAATGCTACACAAGTTGTCCGAGGAAATATGCTAGTGAGTAGCTGAGACAACTTGAACTCAAATCAACATTTTTTTTTTTTTTTTGCTTTTAATGAGAAAATTGGGATCCAGTAAATGGCTCAAGGTAAACAGTGGTAGGAGAAGATTCCATTTCATGTCTTGATTTCCTGTCCAGTCCCTTATAATTCTTCTTCTTTTTTTTTCCCCTGTATATCACATTGTCCCCAGCAATAAATTGGCATCTTAAACTTACTTTGTATGCATGATTTAAGATACAGCCCTATCTAATCCAAGTAAACATTTAGAGATCAAAACTAATCTCTTGACAATCTTTAATTAGACTAATATTTATCAAATATGATGTGTGCCAAGTATTGGAGCTATAACTGCTATGAGTAACCAGACAATACAATCAAGGCATGCTCTAACTTATCTAAGATTCCAATTTAAATTTTTGCAATGCAAAATTTTGAAGCACTATTTTACCAATTTCCTGGTAGTTACATTGCCTATTTTTCACTTTTATTTTTAGTGTACTATCTTGGTTTTATTTAAATGTAGTTTCTTATAGAAAAATCTACATTGTTGAACTTCCACTGAAGAGAATATTGACACAGGCTATTTTATTTCTTCATTGGTTGGGGGCAGTCATGCACTTGCCTCGAGGTTTTCTGTTATTCTTCCATGAAACCCAGAAATAAAAGCATACAAGCAATTGTTGATTGCACATTTACTCTAAAGGCTCAGACCAAAAAAAAACTAAGAGGTTATAATGAGATTGACAAAGTCAGATCTTCCACACTTGCATCTATATATGATACTTAAATAAATAAAACTAAGCCAATAATCACCCATCAAATACTGAATGAGTATTTTTTGTAAGAAAAACGAGTTAATGTTGTAGACACATGCACTTTTACATAATGTGTGTATATATAACATAAAACATATAACGACCGAATATCTACATGTTAATAAAAATATATATAATATATTTTTTATATAATCCAGATTTTATACATAGATGTATAAGCTATGTGATCAAGATATATAAATACATATGTACATATATATGTGTCGATTTTTAAAATCATAGATTCTTGATCGTATGTAGTGGAGACTTAATGTTTTTCATCTGTCTACCCTGTCTTCATTATACTCCTTTTGAAAAAAACGTGATTGTTCTTGGGAAAGAAAAAAATTCTTTGTTTCCAGTTCTTGGGGTTTAAATGGGGTAGGACCCACTGCCAAGCTTTATGGGTAGTAGGTATGTGCTTCAACTCTGACTAGTCAGTGATTTTATTTCCTAACCCAAAGCCAGGTCCAGGGTTGGGCTATTGTGAGAACTGAAAGAAATCATACATGCTAACCCATAATAAAGCAGACCACATCAAATATGCCATTTGACGTTTTTTCAGATCACATTTGAAATTCTACTTCACTCTATTTCTGTTACTTTCATGAAATTTGAAAGTAATGGAAGCTATCATCATTTCATTTTCCCTCCACTAGTAGGAACTAGGTGTGAGTTTGTTCCATGACAGACTTTGGTTTCATTGACTTGAAATACGTCCCAAAGTTTCATTCCCATAGTTGAAGTTTAGCTGCTCTGCTTTTGAGCTGCATTCTAGACTATAAATATTGAGATTTCTGTTCTTTCTATTTATTGCCTTGTGGGATTTATCATAGTGATACTTCAGCACTTCAACTCCCAAATAAGAAAGTATTTATTGTCACGTTTTTGTCCATTTGATATTCTATTTTTAGTTGTAATTCATTATACTCTCTTTCTACGCTGTCTAAGGCAATCATCTTATTCACTAAACAACAACTAGGGTTTATGTTAGATCTCAGTTATTCAATGAAAAAACAATCAGAGGAAAATAGGTAATGCAACTTTGAAAGAAATTGATTACACAGATTTTTTGGTTTTTGTTCCAATAACATACTTTGGCTTGATTAGCACTCTGATACTTTTGAAGTATGGAGGGGAAGTAAAGCTGTTATAATCAGTGGAAAAGAAACACACCAAGGCTAAACGACATCCCTAAAGCCACCATGAAATATGATCCAGAAGCTGAAATTCTGACACAGACAAGGAATTCCAATTTACTGCACATTGCAATTCCATAATTTCTCAGTATCATTTTTTAAGTTAAATTTAAGCACCAGGTTTATAATAGGAAATGTATTAGTTAATAGGGAGAAAATAAGGATTAATAAGGTGTAGCATTTATGCCCTCGTAGGACCCAGAATTTCTTCATATTTTTCTTTATTTGAGCATGGACTGAGCAAAATATAAAAGCCTAAAAATAAAACTACATAATTCAGGCTTCTTGCTACTCCTCGTTTCCAAACTCTATTTTAAAAAGTTCACAGGGCTTTTTTCAACTTATTTTCAGAAGCTTAAGTTTGATATATGTTTTTTTTCCAACAGATTATGGAAGTTTTACTATACACAGAAGAGGGAGTAGCTAAAAAAAATTAGGTTCAGATAGTCAATGCTCTTCAATGAAAGACCACCAGAAATATACCTGTAATTGAACAAATTTGAGTTTATTACTTCTGGCATCTAGGAGAAATGTACATCATGGAATACCAAGAGACATCTCAATAAGATTGTTTTATTATGAGGAAAATTTATTATAGGATTGAGCTTCTATTAGGTAGTTTCGGAGAGAGTTCAAGAAAGTGGTGCTTTGCTCTGGCTTAGAGCACTTCAATGAATGAGAATCTTGATGCATTTTACCTAGCAGGAAGAAAGAATAGAGTTAGGCTAAAGCTATGATTGGTAATTTTGTATTCATCACCCACAATGGGTGGGGGAGGATATGTTTGCAGGGACCTTCTTTTCTGTCAGTGTTCAGACAATATCATGAATTGGACTTGTTTTTTGCTTTGTTTTATTTTGTCTTTGTCTTACTCGATCATCATCTCAGAGTGACCTTGTCAGATGATGGTATTTTGTGAGACTGTGTTCAAATGTGCAGTACTACAGCCTGTCTTGTTCTGAATGCTAGCACAGCTTTTAGGTATCATTGACTTCTGTTTCTTTTCAAAATTTACTGTTCAGACAGAATTAGGTAATTTAAATACTTTTAATAAGATGGAGGGAGAGGAATTAGCTGCTTTTTGGTTTGGGGATTTGAGTATAGTCAACAAAAGTGATTTGGTGCAGGAGATATCACTTAGTAGCCATGTTGCCTTGATTTAGCTAGCTTTATTATTAATAAAATGACACTCCTAAGTGCAGTTACCTCACAGGGTTGTAGTAAAGATTAAATGACTTGGTGTGTGCAAAGTTCTTATCACAGTGCCAAGCACATAACTCATTATCAATAAGTACTACCGATAATGGTGTTGTTGCCAACAGTGGGGCAGTGGTGGCATTGGAGATCAAATTTAGACGCAGATTTGCTATATTCACTCTCTCTCACTCAGTGCCTGGATTTGTGTTTGGTTTTACCACTCACTAGATATGTGACCTGATTCTGTGTGGTTCTATGCATAGTTTTGGCATTAGACAGGCAGAGTTAAAAATCTCAGCTTTGCCACTTACTGGAAGTCTGGTCTTAGATAGGCTCCTTAACTTCTTTGAGTGACAATTACTTAACTATAAAATGCAAATAGTACTAGTATCGTTGGCGTGGAGTTTGCTTGTTATACAAATAGATAAAATATACAAAATATCGAGCCTATAGTTAATGTTCTGTAAACTGCAGTTCTCATTATTATTAGCCACAGTCCCCCAGCTTGTAAAGTGAGAGTCAAAATACTGATGTGAAATCACATATAAGCAATGTATGAGACAAAATTATAAAACATCACACAAATGAAAGAGCTGTTTGTATTATTGCAATAGGAAGGAAGTACATGCTGACCTAGGATCCAACTCTCCATTCAGAAACTTAATGACAAGAACAGTATCTTAGAAATAATTTTGGCTGATATTTAGTACAGTGGCAAGGATGTAGACATTTATTGAACTTTATTTATTTCTCCATTGTCTTCCAAATTTAGGTCTTGACCTTGGAGAAGTCATTTAATTTGTCTAGTTTTAATTATCTACCTACTTCAATGACAGATTGTTTGATAAAGAGATGATAAGACAGCTAATAAAATAATATTTATTGAGCTCTTTGAGGTCTTATGTGGAAAATAGCACGCGGGCAATATCTATTATCTCACCGTCACTTTGTTACAGAAAATGAGCAAAAATTGTTTCTCTTCGCAACAATCAACAACGGAGAAATATCAATGTATTTATTTCAAAAACTGAAGAAAATTCCCAAAAAACCATTGAGTTAGTAAGCATGACATTGGCTTTAATCCTCCAACTCTGACCACCGGAGTACAAATCTCAGCTATAGGTATGGCTTTTTAACTGCAGTACTGGGCTACTGCTCAACCTCCTTTCCACAGCTGAGTTTCCTCCTCTGAATCATGGACATAATAATAGGACTGTTGTGAAAAATAAAATGAGTAATATAATGTGCTTGGAATACAAACTGCCCGTCCTATAATGTAGGTTGTAGTTATTGCCATGAAATGTAACATTTCCGCATCTTAAGTCTAACAGAGATTAAATAGGACTTTGCTACAAATAACACCCAATATAAAGGAAATATATGCACAGTACTGTGGGAGAGTCACAGGCACAATGCCTGGACAGAAAACCTGGTCCCTCTACAGGACAGCAGGAAGCTGGTCAAGTGAATTCTGAAAGCTGTAGTCAAAGAAGGAACATGGGATTGAAATTTAAATAATACAATTAGATGAAGAGGCAGAGGCTTATCTTGGATTGCCAGACAGTTTTATTTCACCTTGGGCTCTATTCATTGATCCTTCTGCATACATGGGAATTCTTTTTATACAGATCTCTTTATGGTAACTGCTTCTACCCTTGCTTTTTGAGACCTGGAATGAGATCAACTACTTATCACTGTGACTAGCCAGTATCATTGCCTTATTTTATCTCTAACTCCCATTCAGACTTAAAAAAATAAATCTTTCATTGAACTTGCTTAAATAAACTAGCTTAAGTTTGTCATTTCTTGTATTTGGGGATGATGTCTATAACTTGTTTGGGATTTGTGAATGGTTCTTACTAAGTATTCAAGTTTTAAGTTTGAAACTTTTACATCTTCTCAACTCTGTTCTTGGTTTTGGTTACCCAAATTCTAGATTAAATTCTTGACCGTTATACACATTGCATTTATTTATTTTTTCTTTAATTATATATGCTTTAAATTTTAGCTCTGTTTTTACGTTCTCTCTCCACTCACCTTTCCTTTTCAGGGTGAAGTTTGCTTTGTAGAAGACTTTTTACTAGAAAGTAAACAGAATGGTCTCTCTTTTTTTTGTGACACTTGTTGATTTGTCTCTTTCAAATATTTCGTCTTTGTCAAAATTATTGGCTCAATGATGTTCATAATGTTCTCTTTATTGTCCTAATTTTCATGGAGATTTAAAGTGATATTCTCAATCTTAGTATATGGAGTTTATATTTTTTTCAACCAATTAATCTATCTGGCATTTATCAGATTTATTGATCATCTCAAACCTTAAGCCACTGGCTTCATTGATTTTTTTTCTCTTTTGACTCCTATTTTATTTTTAATTTTTTTATTTTTTTTTTATTTTTATTTTTTGAGACAGAGTCTTGCTCTGTCACCCAGGCTAGAGTGCTGTGGCCGGATCTCAGCTCACTGCAAGCTCCGTCTCCCCGGGTTCACGCCATTCTCCTGCCTCAGCCTCCCGGGTAGCTGGGACTACAAGTGCCACCACCTCGCCTGGCTAGTTTTTTGTAGTTTTTAGTAGAGACAGGGTTTCACCATGTTAGCCAGGATGGTCTCGATCTCCTGACCTCGTGATCCGCCCGTCTCAGCCTCCCAAAGTGCTGGGATTACAGGCTTGAGCCACCGCGCCCGGCCGACTTCTATTTAAAAGAAAAATTTATTGTTGTTACTTTTTCTTCAGATTTTAAGTACTTTCAAATTTTTTTTTATCTGTTCTTCATTCCCTTTTCTTTCTATTCCTACCTTCATCTGAATTAATTGAATATATATTATGACTTCATTTTATCTTATATATTGCCTTATCCCTTCTCCCAGAGTTTGGTAGTTACTTTACGGTTTATAGCAGGACTCAGCAACTTTTTTTTTTTCTTGCTAAGGATAATATGAAAATATTTTAGGTTTTATGAGGCAATAGAAGGTTTTTATTTAAAGTATTTTATAATGTATCTTCAGGCAATATTAACTACTTTTCATGTAATTTAAGAACCTCACAACAATATACTTCTCTTTTCCCAAGTTTTATGATATTGTTTCATACATTGTATTTTGATTTATGTTAAACCCCTAAAATCCAGTTTATTTTCTTAAATAATAATTATTTTTTTTTATTTTCCTAAATTTGCTGTTAGTATTCTTCTTCTTTTGTCCAACTTCTGGTTTCCCTTTATTACCCTTCTCTCAAGGAGCATTGTTCTACACTGCCTGTTAATAAATGTATGAAAATTGTTGTTCCACATACTTACTTTTTTTTCCTGTTTAGTTGTGTCATTTGAGGGTGTAATATCAGTCTCTGATATTCTGTCAGAAGAAGAAGTCTGGCATTAGTTTTTGAATAATCTTTGTTGCTTTTGTCACTAACTCCCACTTTTTGTCATTCTGTCCTCCATTCTCCTCAGGAAAGAATGATCTTTATAAACTACAGATTTGATTATACTACCGTCATACATGTCTGTTAGCATGAATAATAAAATCCAAATTTAACCGGGTATACAAGACTCTCCAAGATCTAGTCTGTCGTACACAATAGGACATGGCCTACACAATAAGGAGTATAAAGTAGAGTATACTTCTGTTCTAAAGACCAACCAGACCTCTTAGTGTTCACCAAACACTCCATGATCCCTCTTGAAGCTTGCTTAACAAACATAGAACTAGAACTCCATTTCTACACTTTAGTTTTAATTACGTTTTATATGTCTTTTAAGAACAAGCTGAGGCATCACCTAAGCAACTGTATCATTTCTGAATACCAACTCCCTTTCTCTCTGTTTCTCTCTCTCTTATTTTCCTCTTTACTTCCATTAGCCTAAGGAGTAATTGCTGGTTTACATGTCTGACTCCTCTAGACTCTTGAGCTCTTTGCATAAAGGAATGTTGTCTTTGATTCCTGTGTCTCAAACATCTGTTCATATCAAATATCTACCTGATGTCTGAATCAAATAGGTTTGTAGGTACCCATGAATGTATGCTGGTGGGCAAATAACTATATTCACCAAGTAATGTGAACTTTAGAAAGACAATGGGGCACTCTTTCTGTGATTAGCCTCTATTTAATATGTGCAAATGCTCAACACATACCTAAATGGTTTTAGGGTACATTGATCTCAAAAGCCACAGGTATAACACAAACACATTATTGCTTTTTTTCTGGTTTAATTTTTCCCCATATCATTGCCTCCAAAATTGTCCTGTAACTTATAATGCCATTTCATTTCATCACAAATGAAATGATGACTTTGTTTTTTTCTTATTGTTCTTATGAATTAATGTATTTATCAACTTTATTTTACATTAGCATTATTACTCTTCTTTTATTAATGTTACTAGTACAAATTCTGGTAGTCTAGACTGTTTCATGAATAATTATGAAAACAAACACTTGTGAATCAATAATTACATTTAAAAAAATCATTTAAATATTTATTTAAATATTAATTAATTCTATTACTTTATTTAATGAATTTTTATTTAGAATGTAAAATGTTCCAGACTATTTCAGGTTTCAGGAATAGAACATGAATGTTAATTTTTAGATCCAAATAACTTAGTGGGAAGTCAGACAACATACAAGAACAAAATTAAAGTAAAGATTAAAAAATCAAAGTTAACACATTAAATTCAAAATCTAAAGCAAATACATTTAATAGAGAAATTTCTAATGCATTTTTAAAGAGTGGACACAAGACAGTGGTGATTCTTATTGCCATTTATTAATTTGTGGGGGGCTTCAACACTTTATATGAGTGTTCCTGATACGGAGAGGAGATAAGTAAACACTGGCAGAAGAGAGTGGTTTCCTGGCAAAGGCCTCTCCTTCAAGCCTAGATACTTGTGGCCCTAAGTGAGAACAGGCATTCCTGTTTTTGTACCCAAAAAGTCACTTTTTGACTTGACACACCCCCTATCCTGTACACATATAAACCCTGATCCCTAGACTCCAGAAGCAGAAGACAAGATGAGCAGATGAACAGCGTGGCAGAGAAAGAGGGAAGAGAAGGAGCATCTGAATGTTGAGAGGAGTTTGGCTGGGAACAGTTGGAGTATTGGTCCCTGGACAGCAAACTCAAGGGGAAAATCACCCTCCTACTTCATCTTCTGTCCAGCTCCTCATCCATCCCACTGAGAGCCAGCTCCACCACCCAATAAAACCTCACATTCACCATTCCTCAAGCCTGTATGTGACCCATTCTTCCAGGACACTGAACAAGAGCTCGGGATACAGAAAGCTGTCACACTGGCCCTCTGCCTTTGCAGAAAGGCAATAGCTTCATTGAGCTGGTTAACACTTAAGCTGTCCACGGACAGGAAGGCTAAAAGGGTGCACTATAACACACACCCACTTCGGCTCCCTGCACCTGTCTGTCTGCGTGCTCCCCATCCCGTAAGGGGTTCGAACAGTGACAGATGAGCCACATCGCTGTCACATGTCCTGTGAGGGGAATCAGGGAACTCTCTTCTTTCTTTTGTTTTGAGACGGAGTCTCGCTCTGTCACCCAGGCTGGAGCGTAGTGGCACGATCTCTGCTCACTGCAACCGCCACCTCCCGGGTTTAAGCAGTTCTCCTGCCTCAGCCTCCTGAGTAGCTAACTTTTGTATTTTAGTAGAGATGAGGTTTCCCCATGTTGGCCAGACTGGTCTTGAATTCCAGGCCTCAAGTGATGCACCACCTCAGCCTCCCAATGTGCTGGAATTACAGGCATGAGCCACTGCACCCAGCCTGGAACTCTCCCCTTTCACTCCTAAATAAGTTTGTAAAACCTTTTTTTTTTTTTTTTTGTATACAACAGTTTGTTAACACAAGAATTTTTCATTACAAATTTAAATAGTTGTAAATAATATATTTTTCTGTTTTATTTCAAATGCTTATGTTCTAAAATGAAATTGACAATATTCCTTAAAATTTATTCATTGAAATATAAATACCATGGAGATTTGATATGTGCTATCATCCATTTAAAAATCTATGTAATAGTTCAAAATTTCCCATTTTTAACCTTGAATTATATTTCTATTCTATTTCTGCTACCAAATTTATGTTAATGTAATGTACATGTATTTTTTATCTTGAAAATATATTTTTAATCACCTTATTACAATTCCTCCATAACAATATGTATATATACTTAAGTATCATTTTTTTACTGTGACTTTAAGATCTGAATTTAGTTATCATCTGACTAAACGTGGGAATAATGTGTTATTGGAAACACATCCCCTAAGATGTTGACACAGGTATTTTTATTTGTTAATTTTGTAATTAATTAGCCTGTGGATCATTTTTGATTATTTTTCAAAGAAGACAGATTTCAATGATAATATAAAACATTTTACATCTTTGTAGATGCATGTAATAAAATAATGTTCATATGTTGACCTAGATGGTGTTAAAAGGTATATTTTTATAGCAATAGCATTTATTGCTCCAAACTCTTTTAAAATTACATGCTGAAAATCACAAAGTGATCTATGATCAGAATTCTTTAGCTTGTCTATAGGTTGATGACTTAAGAATGTTTCTCTTATATTTGCTAAAAGAATGCCAGGTCTTCTTGACCAAAGTCCTGAAATGACTGCTCCTGTTCTTACAACTTCTGAAACAGTCATATAAGACTTGGCCACCCATGGCTCCTTAACCTCAAATCTTACCAGTCTCCACTCACTCACTAAGGTTTAGCCACAGTAAATTTTTGTGGTTTGCTCCTTAAACACATTACATGATTTTGCCACCTTAATCACTTTCACACTCACTTCTCTGTAAGTACCCTCTCCATTACCAATGACTATCCTCCTTATTGTTTTAAGCAGCACCCCAACCTTGAAATTCCCATCCTTTATTCTGATCTTCCTTTTCAAAATCTTTATTATTTACTTACTTGTTACTTATTATTATTATTATTTCTATTTCTGGCTAGAATATAAGCTCCATAAAAGCAGGTAGCTGACCCAAGTTTACACAAACACCAGGAAAGACCAAGATTGTAACTTAGTTGAAATTTGGGATCTGAGCTCTTAACTGTATCCTATGGCACACCACCCTCTCACCTCCAAACACACCCATTCACTGATGACACTGCCAGTTATTTGTATTGTCTCCATTCGGATCATTTGAATATTATACTTTATAACTAATCACCATTGATTTCTTTCTTCCTCCTCCTCTGCTAAATGAGAAGGTCTTTAAGAATGTCTCTATAATCTTAGCTCCTCATATGATTGCAATGTACTGTCATTTGTAAGAATGGTTTTTGAGGAAATAATTCAATTTCCCAATAGTGAAAACATATAATCTATAGAAGGAGATCATTTGTGCTGGTCAGAACACATGAATAGAGTCCTACAAAGTGACACTTTATTTCTCTTAGAGAAGAGCTATTAATTTTATTTTTGACACTTTGCATGACTCTGGGTAAGTCAGCTTTTCAGCTTTTTTCTCTTCCATCCACATCCATTTAGAAAAACATGTTAATCCAGCACAGCTGATGAGTATTTATGTGTTAAGAGGATTAAACTTTTATCACAGAAAATAAAGAAGAAAAAAACTCATTATATTTCCTTTTCTCTCCCTCTGCTTAGCTAAAGTCAGAGACAAAGAAGGCCTGAGCAAGCTGCTATAGGACTTCACAAATGTGGCAGAAATTTATCTAATATGTTACAATAACAGTCCTGGTTTTGTATTTGAGTTCAGTGCTGACTTACTCTTTGAATTGTTCTAGCTTCATTTCTGAAAAGGTATACGTTTGGTAAACGCTGTTTCCTGGAGCTACATTGTACCTGGGGACTTAAGTATCTCAACTTTGATCACTTTCAAATGGGTACACACACATGCACACATGCACATGCCTCAAAACATGGCAACTCAGCTGAAAACTAGGATGGTTTTATTCCAGTTGCTGCTCTGCTAGGAGCCACCATCAAGAATCACTGACATTTTTGGCAAGTGATGTTCAGGGTTTTTAAAAGTACAGGAATAGGCCGGGCGTGGTGGCTCACACCTGTAATCCCAGCACTTTGGGAAGCCAAGGCAGGCAGATCATGTGAGGTCAGGAGTTCGAGACCACCCTGACCAACATGGAGAAACCCATCTCTACTAAAAATACAAAATTAGCTGGGTGTGGTGGCACATGCCTGTAATCCCAGCTACTTGGGAGGCTGATGCAGGAGGAGCCCTTGAACCCAGGAGGCGGAGGTTGCGGTGAGCTGAGATTGTGCCACCCCACTCCAGCCTGGATGACAAGAGCGAAACTCCATCTCACCAAAAAAAAAAGTACAGGAATAAAGGTGGCATTTTACTAGGCACTTACTATTCATAAAGCAGAAATATGTGAATAATGCATTTGTGAGCTTTGTCAGTTTGTTTACACTCTGACATGAAGTGGGTGTCACTGAACCACAGAGCTTTGTGTTTCTCAGCAGCATGGGAGCAAAGGAGCAAGACATGAGGTGAGAGATAGAAGCAAGGTGGGCTGCTAAACAGGCTTGCAAAGCAAAGGAGAAAAATGAAGGGAGTGAAGAAAGGAAGGAATGAGGGGAAAGAGAAAGAAAGCGAAAAAAGAATAAGAAGAGAGAAAGAGAAGGAAAGAAAAGGAGTAAGAGGAAAGAAAGAAAAAAGAGCAACTGAATTATGACTTTGGTTACAATTACCTTGATTATGTGGTGGAACTTCTACAAAAGCCATATTCAAGCTACTAGTGATTTAACAACTGGCTTTCAATGTTACAGAATAGTCAGCATCAGTTCTCAGGGGTCCATAGGAATACTAATGGCTAAGTGCCTTAAAGAAAAATGTATCCTACAGTACCTAAATTGGTATCTTAGAAGTATGGGGTACAAGCCTTTATCATTTCATATTCATGTTTAAAGTAATTTTTCCTTTTTTAGGCCTTGGTTTTCATTTTCCACTTCTAACTAATACAGTTTATAAAAATATTACATGGATATTTATAAAATGATATTTTTATCTTAATACTACCCTTTTCAAACTTCATTTGGTAGTGTCCTGTTTCAAATGCCAGTGTGTACTGAAATTCAACTTGTGTACTGACCACCCAGACTTAGCAGAGACTTCACAAGGACTCTTTCCTCTGTAGGACTACCCTCACTTCAAATCCCAGCTGCAAGTTGGGTCCACAGGCCACCTGCAGTAGTGACAGACTGACTACAAATTCAGAGGTTCCCATAATACCCCTCACATGTGATAATTTTCTATAATGACCCAAAGAACTTCAAAAAGTGCTATAATTAATGATTATATTTTCTTATTAAGGATACAAATCAGGACAACCATAATATCGAAGAAAAATGAAGAGATGTATTGGGTGAGGAGGGGGAGCAAACACAGAGTTATTTTCCCATCACGTTATTATGAGCTGAATCTTTGTGATTATATTGGATCCACCTGTACAATCCAGACTAATCTTCTGTATTAGTCCATTTTCACACTGCTGATAAAATACCCGAGACTGGGCAATTTACAAAAGAAAGAGGTTTAATGGACTTATAGTTCCACATGAGTGGAGAGGCCTCATAATTATGGTGGAAGGCAAGAAGGAGTAAGTCAAGTCTTACGAGGATGGCAGCAGGCAAAAGAGAGCTTGTTCAGGGAAACTCCCCTTTTTAAAAATATCATATCTCATGACTCTTATTCACTAACATAAGAACAGCACTGGAAAGACCTGCCCCCACAATTCAGTTACCTCCAGCTTGGTCCCTCCCACAAGATGGGGTAATTCAAGGTGAGAATTGAGTGGGGAAACAGCCAAACCATATCATCTTCCTATTTTAAAATCAGTTTATTAGCAACTTTAATTCTATCTGTAACTTTATTTCCCCTTTGCTACGGAACATATCATATTACCAGGGAATTACAAGCTGGACATCTTTGTGAGGCCATTATTCTGCCTGCCACACTACTCAAATGTCTACTGTAGCTGGGGTTGTAATAATTGTATTTGTCCTGAAGAACCAGATTTTTATGCTCTATCTTCTGTGCAAACTTAATAAGGGCAAAAGGTATATCATCAGTTTTTTGTCACTCCCTACCTCACTTCCAACTTCTTTTGCCAACTTCTCTGTTTTGGGCAGACCAGTCATAGTGGCAGCTCCACCCATAACCTGCTTCTGAGATAAGCTGCCTAACCACATCCTCTGCAGAGGGAGCAGTCCATGTGCTTCTCTTGCTGGCCATGTTCTCTTCATTGCAGCTGCTTGATACAGAGTGAACATGTGGCAGCAAGATGATCAATTTAAATGATGATTGGTTCAAGCAATTCTAGTAGTCTTCAAATATCTATTGTCTACATTCTGATTTAACCAAAAGTCATCACTTTTAGTGGTGAACATTGCTACAAGTTGCAGGCCTCTTTATATCCTCCTATGCCTATTGCCTGGTTTTTGGACAATGTGGTAGAAGGATCAGTGTTGTGTGGAGTTGTTGTTGGGTGTGATTAAAAGAGATATCTTTCAACTTATGTTTTTCCTTCTTATTGCTTTGTGGAATAAAACTATAGTGATGCAAACTTAGCAAGCATCTGGCACCATGATGTGACCTTGGAGAGCAACAAGAAAATAACAATACTGCCTCTTTCATGTGCAACCAACATAGTAGATCTGGAACCCTACCCACAACGGTGTGCTGGTAAATGCTTAACCACCAGTTCCTTATCTGGTATATATAAATGCCTGTATTCCCAGCTACTTGGAAGGCTGGGATCCCAAGTTTATTTCTGAGTAGTGCCTATGAGATGATCAAGACCAAACGGGGCCATCCAGATTTCTTTTTTTTTTACATACTTCAAACTATAGGTGTGGAGAGAGGATCGTTGGTTAACAGCTGGATCATGAATAAAATTATGCATTAAGGCATGTAGTGACAGAGTGGCTATATCATGTTACTATAGAGATCTATAATGCACCATCAAACTCCTGTGAGTGCAGGCAGGCACCATAAGACAATCTGGCTTCAAGTACAACCTTGAATCATGAATGGTGTTGATTTCTGTCAGATTCTAGTATTCTAGTCTTTCTTACTATTTTTGTTTTAATTGCTTTCTATTGTTTTTCTGTTTTCTGTTTCCTTAGTTTCCAATCTTTATTGGAACTTTATCTTTATTATTTCCTTCCTTCTTCTTTCTTTAGGTTTAATTTGCTATTCCTTTACAAGTTTCTTAAGTGGAAGTTTAGATTTTTTATTTAAGACTTTTTTTCTATATTGGGGTTTAAAGCTATAAAATTTTCTCTAAGCATTACTTTAGCTGCATATCATAAATGTTGATATGTTGTCATGCAATTTCCATTTAGTTCAGAATAGTTTTAATTTCTATCTTTATTTCTCCTTTGATGTGTTATTTAGCAATATGTTCTTTAATATCCACATACTTAGATAATTCCCCAAATTATTTTTAATTTCTAATTTATTTCCATTGGGATTGAAGAATATGCTTTGGACAATTTCAATACTTTTAAATTTGTGAAGATTTGCTTTATTGCCAAGCATATGGCATCTCCTGGAAAATATTCCTGCTGTGGCTGAAAAGTAATATGTATTTTACTCTTGTTGCGTGGTGTGTTCTGCAGATAGCAGGTCAGCTTAGTTGAGGGTGTTACTCAAGTGTTCTATATTCTTGCTGAATTTCTTTTCTTTCTATTTCTTATTTATTTATTTATTTATTTATTTATTTATTTATTTATTTATTTATTTATTTATTTATT
>NW_012114755.1:7121930-7123923 GCF_000951035.1 Colobus angolensis palliatus
AGTACAATGGTCCTATCTTGGCTCACTGCAACCTGTGTCTTCTGGGTTCAAGCATTTCTCCTGCCTCGCCTCCTGAGTAGCTGGAATTACAGGTGCCTGCCACCATGCCTGGCTAATTTTTCTATTTTTGTTAGAGACAGGGTTTCACTCTGCTGGTCAGGCTGGTCTGGAACTTCTAACCTCAGATGATTCACCCGCCTCAGCTCCCAAAGTGCTGGGATTATAGGCGTGAGCCACCATGCCAGGCCTATTCTTGCTAAATTTCTCTGTAGTAATCCTGTCAAATATTTATAGTGAGATACCAAAGTCCTCAAAAATTGATATTAAATTGTCTATTTCTTCTCTCAAATAGTGTCAGTTTGTGCATTATATTTTTGGAGCAGTGTTGATAGTTGCACATAATTTATAAATATTATATTTTTCTGATTGACACTTTCATGATTATGAAGTTTCCTCTGTGTCTCTAGAATTATTTCTTATTGTAGGGTCTATTTGATTTGACATTAATTTAGCCATTCTAGTTCTTATTATGGCAACTTCTTCTATCCTGTTACTTTCAATCTAAATAACTTTTAAAATACTAGGTATGGCATAAAGGCTAAACAGACTATCAAACAAGTGTTAAGTATAGGTACATTTCAGAAAAGAAAAGCTGAAGTATAATATATAACACTTAAAATAATCAAATTGCTTCTCTGAGGAAACAGCAGATGCCAGGATGACACTGGTGCAGCGGGGGAGCCTGGAGGCCCTGGGGGCCCTGGGATGGGGAAACGTGGTGGCTTCCCCTGAGGCTTTGTCAGTGGCATCTGGGGCTTGGGTCACCTTGGTGGTTGGGCCTGAGGCAGGGGCTGAAGTCCCAGAGTTCAAGGAGACCAGGCTAAGGATAGGAGTCGATGCTGTTCATCAATCTGGGCCATCTGGTCAAAGACATGAAGATCAAATCCCTGGAGGAGATCTGCCTCTTCTCTCTGCCCATCAAGGAGTCTGAGATCATTGACCTTTTCCTGGGGGCCTCTCTCAATGATGTAGTTTTGAAGTTTATGCTGGTGCAGAAGCAGACCTGCACTGGCCTGTGCACAAGGTTGAAGCTGTTTACTGCCATCAGGGACTACAATGGCCATGTCCGTCTGGATGTTAAATGCTCCAAGGAGGTTGCCACTGCCATCCGATGGGCCAAAATCCTGGCCTAGCTCTCCACTGTCCCCATGCACAGAGGCTACTGGAGGAACAAGACCCACACTGTCCCTTGCAAAGTGACAGGTCACTGCGGCTCTGTGCTGGTGTGCCTCATCCCTGCACCCAGCAGCACTGGCATTGTCTCAAACCCGGTGCCCAAGAAGCTTCTGCTGATGGCCAGTATTGTTGACTGATACAGCTCAGCCAGGGATTGCACTACCACCCTTGGCAACTTCACCAAGGCCACCTTTTATTCCATCTCCAAGACTTACAGCTACTTGACCCTGACCTTTGGAAGGAGAGTATATTCACCAAGTCTCCCTATCAGGAATTTTTTGATCATCTTGTCAAGACCCACTCCAGAGGCTCTGTGGAGAGTACTCAGGCTCTAGCTGTGGCTACAACATAGGGTTTTTATACAAGAAAAACAAAGTGAATTAAGCATGTTAAAAAAAAATAATAAAATGGCTGCATAATATTCCATGGTATATATGCACCACATTTCCTTTATCCAGTCTACCATTGATGGGAATTTGGGTTGGTTCCAAGTCTTTGCTTGGAAACCATAGCACTGCATGTATAGCACTGCAATAAACATACGTGTGCCTGTGTCTTTATAGTAGCATGATTTATAATCCTTTGGGTATATACCCAGTAATGGGATTGCTGGGTCAAATGGCATTTCTAGCTCTAGATCATTGAGGAATTGCCACACTGTTTTCCACAATGGTTGAACTAATTTACACTCCCACCAACAGTGTAAAAGTGTTCCTATTTCTCCACATCCTCTCTAGCATCTGTTGTTTCCTGACTT
>NW_012114755.1:7124307-7126104 GCF_000951035.1 Colobus angolensis palliatus
AGAAATACTTAATGTGATGACGGGTTGATGGGTGCAGCAACATGTATGCCATGGCACATGTATGCCTATGTAACAAACCTGCACATTATGCACGTCTCCCAGAACTTAAAGTAAATAATAAAATAAAATAAAATAAAATAAAATAATAAAATAGCCAAATTAACAAATATATAAAAGAAGGGCAATCTATGATATGTGAAATCTGGATAGCAAATCAGTGGCAGAGATACATACCTGAAAAAAAAAGTTTTATAAAATTTTAGTCACTTCAAAAAAGAGAAGCCAGCTTGTTTTTCTATGACTTACTAGCCTATCCATAAAATTCCACTGCCAAGTATCACTTTTCTTCTATAATATCTCCATTTTTGTAAAAAATTATTTAGTGTTTTCAATCACTGTGCTTCCTTTTTCCTTCTAATAGAGAATTATTTGAATGAAAGATAGATTTGCTCAAAAACAGTTTATTCCAATGCATGGCTTTGACTATTTTACCTTAATTGCAGTCTTTTTTCTTTCTTGAAGGCCTTAAAGATATAAGTCCTTGTGGTTATAATTAAATCCTGCTGCTAATAAAATTCTTATATGTTCCCATGGTCCTAGTTAAATAACTCATTTCTAGAATCTTCCTTGCTGTAGTAGCTAGGCTTTTTTAAAAAATCATGGAATAGAGGGCTTTATTAGTATTATTTGTGAAAAATGGTTCCTCCTAGTTTTACATATGTATAAAATGAAAAAGATATTAAGAATGTATCATGTGAATAGAGCTATGAAATCGGTAAAGAGCTCAGCTGCACTTGAAAACCTTTTAACACACTTCATTTTTTGAGAAAGCTTTCTTAGATTCTCCTAAATCTAAGCAGAAGTAGCATCTGCAGGCTTTTGCTATGATCATACTTATTTCTAGTCATTTTTATTCCATAACAAATAGGCTCAATCACATTAACCACCTACTTATATAACATTCATAATTTATATAATGACATTGAAATCTGCTATCAATCTCAGAAAGCACTAGGATAGTGTCAAGTTATATGAAAGTGGAATGCATTTTTTTAGTTTCTGGTTCTCAATTGCTGATTGACTTATTGTTAGCTTTTTAAAAGGTCTCCAGTGACAAAGTAAAATCGGAACCATATCTACTGTAATAAGCCTTTGCAACTGAAAAAGGTCTTTAACTACTTGAAGTTCCATTACATGCACAATTTCATTTTATCTAAAACACAGTCTAGTCAGGAAGGAATATCAATGATAGAGAAAGTGAGAGAGAAAGTTTTGTTGTTTTCCTAAGGTAAGGATTGTGTTAATATCCCAAAACTCATAAATGGAAAAGGGAATTGAACAGGCATTTATTGACTACTATGGACAGGCATCATACTATGCACAAAAGGCAATTTTTGTCTCATTCAAAACACAAACAAATGAAAAGCAAAACAGTGAGTCAGGAGTTCTCTATCAAGATGATTTTACCACCAAAATTTGATGCTCTGAATTGCAAGGCAATTTACCCAAGTTCATATCTCCAAAATAGTTGGAATTAAAACCTAAAATGTCAGATTGCCAGTTCTAAATATGGTTACACTCCTCCTGTCCTTAACTGAGAATCAGTGATTACATTTTCTGACATGCATTAAGCACTTACTGACTTACTATATAGCAAGCATTGTATGAAAAACTTTTAAGTTGGCTATTGTTTTTCTCTGAGAGCAGTTCTACTCAAACAAATAGCAAAACCTCTTACAACCCATTCCAATTGGGATTCTTTCCTAGGATTATTTTTAATTGAGTTAAAAAAAAAAA
>NW_012114755.1:7127164-7128178 GCF_000951035.1 Colobus angolensis palliatus
AGTCCAAGCACTTCTCTATCATTATGGTATTGCATATTTTATTGTTTAAAGTGATATTTTTTGGTGTTGGAGTTGGAGCACAATGTGTAATTTCTTGCTCGAAACTGCAGAATAAAATATTTGATCTGCATAAAATTGAGATAAAATAGTTTTCATTTACTAATATAATAATAATAATGTCATTTCTGTGGAGAAATAGAAAAGGTCATATTTGCATTAGGAGTCTTCTGTTGCGTATATCACCTTAATTTTATTGCAATTTAATAAAGATGGGTTGGATTTACCAATTTGAGTATTAATTCTCTTAGGTACCTGTTCTTTAAATTGAAGCTGCAAACAACACTTGTAATTGGTCATGGCAAAACAAGGCGGATAGAACATCTTCACAAAGGCAACTTTTGACTGCCCAATATTTTAATTATAAGAATAGAAAATTAAATCAGCTATGTGAGTTTCATTGGCATTAATGTTAGTTTCTTATACTTGCTTACTGGAAAGGCATTTGTTAATGTTGTCTGGCATTGCTGCATTACTAATTCAACATGTAACTGCAAATCGAGTCTATTCAAATTCCAAAGGAATGGCAGTGTTTGCTTTTTATGTCTTACTAAATACATATTCTTTTAAAAAATAATTTCAGCATTGAAATGAAATAAAAATCACGACACATTAGATATTAATTAAATTATTAAATTTCTGCAAATATAATGTCACACTCTAGCATTATTCTTATGAAGTATAGTTATTTATATCACAAGTTAGATCACATTTGGTGCATTCTCACTTTGTTGAGGTGATCTTGAAGTAAGGAGTAATCTTGATGAAGTTGAAAGAAAGGGAAATATGTTTTTCTCTCTGTTATTGTTGCATAAATGACTCTAAGCTTTATGAATTATTAATCTTGCAAAAAACTTCAAAATTAACTTTTTAGAACTTCTATTTAGAGTTCGAAAGAGTATACATTTTGTTGCAAAATGGCACCTCTGTTGATTAGATTTTTGATGTCTGTAACTA
>NW_012114755.1:7129575-7130276 GCF_000951035.1 Colobus angolensis palliatus
GATGGTTTCCAGCAGCATCCATGTCCCTACAAAGGACATGAACCTATCCTTTTTTAAGACTGTGTAGTATTCCATGGTGTATATGTGCCACATTTTCTTAATCCAGTCTGTCATTGATGGACATTTGGGTTGGTTCCAAGTCTTTGCTATTGTTAGTAGTGCCGCAATAAACATACGTGTGCATGTGTCTTTATAGCAGCAAGATTTACAATCCTTTGGGTATATACCCAGTAATAGGACGGCTGGGTCAAATGGTATTTCTAGTTCTAAATACTTGAAGAATTGCCACACTGTCTTCCACAATGGTTGAACTAGTTGACAGTCCCACCAACCGTGTGAAAGTGTTCGTATTTCTGCACATCCTCCACAGCACCTGTTGTTTCCTGACTTTTTAATGATCTACATTCTAACTAGTGTGAGATGGTATGTCATTGTGGTTTTGATTTGCATTTCTCTCATGGCGAGTGATGATGAGCAGTTTTTCATGTGTCTGTTGACTGCATAGATGTCTTTTTTTGAGAAGTGTCTGTTCATTTCCTTTGCCCACTTTTTGATGGGGTTGTTTGCTTTTTTCTTGTAAATTTGTTTGAGTTCTTTGTGAGTTCTGTATATTAGCCCTTTGTCAGATGAGTAGATTGCAAAAATGTTCTCCCATTCTGTAGGTTGCCTGTTCACTCTGATGGTAGTTTCTTTTGCTGTGC
>NW_012114755.1:7134371-7135395 GCF_000951035.1 Colobus angolensis palliatus
GTGTGTGTGTGTGTGTGTGTGTGTGTGTGTGTATGAAATTAGTATTTGAATTAGGCCCTCTCTAATATAGGCAGGCCATATTTAATCGTTTGAAAGTCCCAAGAGAATAAAACTGAATAAAAAAGAATTGTTCATTTCTCTGCATGATGATCTTTAAGCTGCAACATTAGTCTTCTTCTGTCTTCAGATTCAGACTTGGATCCAAATTCCACTATTGACTCTCCTGCTTCGTAGGTCTTTGAACTTGGACTGAAACTATATTTTTGACCCTCCTGAGTCTGGATTTCTCAGCCTCCATAATATGAGAGTCAATTCCTTAACATATATATTCCCTATTGTTTCTTTTTCTCTGGAGCAGCTAACTAATACAGATTTCAGTACCAAGATTGATTCTAAAGTAACAAAATTTTAAGAATGTGTTTTCTAAATTGGTTCTGGGATTGTCTTTCTAATCTGATTGGACTTACAGACACTAATGACTCTATTTCCAGGAGTAAAAGGAACAATAATAGTCTATGGCGTGACTCTAAAATAGATATACACAAATAAGTCTATTGGATACTCTTAGTCAATCACTTCTAGGAAGCAAAGAGCAGAGTAACCATAAATATGATATTTAAGAACAATTTTTGAAATCTAATGAATATAATGAAGCTGGTTGGTTGGTCCTAATATTGCTGGACAAAGTGATGACAGAAAAGAATGAGTTCAGCAATTCTAATAACCAGCTCAATCACTGCATAAATGATCTGATAGCTTCTGTGTCGATCCTAAAAAAAGACCTTTATGTCCTGTAGCTGTAGGGCTGAGATTGCTGATTTTTCCCAACTCTTTGCATTTATTATTGCATGGTATTTAAGTATTTAGGTATACATATAGCTTCTAGAACATAATCTTGGCTCCTTGAGAGAAAGAACATTTTCTTAACGTTTGCATTTATTATTGCATGGTATTTGAGTATTTAGGTATACATATAGCTTCTAGAACATAATCTTGGCTCCTTGAGAGAAAGAACATTTTCTTA
>NW_012114755.1:7140140-7191059 GCF_000951035.1 Colobus angolensis palliatus
TTTTTTTTTATTTTAAAGAATCCAGAAATCAATAAGTTAAAGAAAAGTTAATCTAGTCAATCTACAAAGCTAAGAGAGCTAATGGAAACTTGAAAAAATACAGGAATCAAAATAATTGGACCAACATACAAAGACTATTATATATTTTTTCTAAAGCACCTACCCATATAATTTTATTTTTTCTCTAGAATTACCTAGATATAACCAAATTGAAAAGTGTGACTTTTACCAGTAAGATATATTTTCTTGAAGTTGTGATACACACAATATGTGGAAAGAAGGTGTCCTTCTGAAAAAATTTAGACATTATGCTTTTTATTTTACTGATATTAAATTTTATTTTACTACATTTTCACTAATGCCTTTGTGTCTTTAAGATGGATTTAAAATAAGTATGTCCTTTCAATTCACTCCAATGGATAAATAAAAAATAGGAAAGGGGCAAACAATAATAGACAATAAAGAGTAGGAAAAAACATGCAGTTGAAGTTTGTAAAATGGAAGACAGAGCTTGCTGTCTATATTAGGACAGCAAAACTGATAGCATCCATGTGGAGCCAAATGAAGAGCAAGCCCCAAAATAAGATGCCACTAATAAAATAGAACAGAGGAAAATAAAAAAATTGGCATGACATAATTGGATCAAAATGACAATTAAGCTTACTTTAACTCTGTAATTTCCAGCTACATGAACCAGCAAATTTACTTTATTGTTTAAGTGAATTTGAGCTTGGTCTTCAGGTTACTGGCAACTGGAAACATTCTAACTAATATGCCATACGTATTATATAATTACCTCATCAGCTTAAAATGTTATTCTAGTTTACAAAAGCAACTTAAAATACCATCTGATTTGCCACCCCAGAGTTTGCATGGAATAAAGATAAGTGTGTTTACTCTTGATCAGTTGACTTTATTTAACTCTGTATCTTGTTTTTGATTTTTCTTTGACTCTGTGCTCTTCAAGACTGGGTAATCAACTCCTCTTCTCAAATAAGTTTATGACAAAGTTCTCTAATTCCCCTTCTGTTGTGATTAGAAATTAAAGAGAAGCAGGAGCTCACCTTCTTGACAATCACTCTGACCCACATCGACTGAAGTCATTTTTGTCTTAAGACTGTTGTCAGCCTGCAAACTGCAGCCCAAAGTTCAGAGTGGTTGTTTGGAATTACAATAAAATGATGGCTGGAGGCTAGTCAAACACATACTTGCTCTTATTTAGAAGCAAAGCCATAAATGAGCCTTATAGAGCTGGACAAAGTTCTGTCAAGTTTCAGATTCTGGTGAGGGCTTGCTTCCTGGCTTACGAACAGCTGCCTTCTGTGTCCTCAGATGCTAAAGAGTATTCTGGTCTCTCTTTCTTTTATTATAGGAGCACTAATCCAATTGGATTAAGGCTTTGCCTTTATGACCTCACTTAATTAACATCATTACTTCTTATAGGTCCTATCTTCAAATACAGTCACATTGGGGCCTAGAATATAACATATGAATGGGGTGTGGCTCATGCCTGTAATCCAGCACTTTGGGAGGCTGAGGCAGGCAGATCATGAGGTCAGGAGTTCAAGACCAGCCTGGCCAACATGGTGAAACCCTGTCTCTACTAAAAATACAAAAATTACCAGACATGGTGGTGGGTGCCTGTAATTCCACCTACTCAGGAGGCTGAGGCAGGAGAATCGCTTGAACCTGTGAGGCGGAGGTTGCAGTGAGCTGAGATGGTGCCATTGCACTCCAGCCTGGGCAACATAAACAAAACTCCATCTCAAAAACAAAACAAAAACAAAAACATATGAATGGGAGGGGGACAGAATTTAGTTCATAGCAGTTAACCATCAATATCCAGTTTATGCTTCCTATATTCAATCATTGGTTCAACTGGAATACACATTTTAAAAAAACAGATTAAATGAGTGAGTCATAAACATGCTCTTCCATTCTAGATCTATATCACTATTGGGGACATTAAATTTGTTCCATTTTAAAATAAAGATATTTATATGTATATACACACACACACACACATCTATACACACACACACACTACAAACTGATAAATTTTTATATATGTATACACATACACACATATATATGCACACACACAAATATATTATTTCTTTATCAAATAACTTGAGCCTCAAACTATATTTTGTGATTTTCGGGCAAGAATAGCAAAATTATAGCACAATACTGACTTATTTTAGAATTACAGATACCAATTACCTTATGAGAAGATTGAAGTTTAGTAATATAAATCTACATCATTATAAACTCCTTTTCCAGGTAGTTAAAAATGTAGGTATCAAATGTAATTTCTTTCCCCATATCTTTGTAATGCATCCTGATAATTGTTTTTTTTTTATTGTAATACAATATTGTTATCCATGGGCAAAATGTTGTATAACAGATCTCTAGAACTTATCCTTGCACAATAGAAATTTCATACCAGTTGATTAACGACTCCCATTTTCCCCTCTCTGCTGTCCCTGGCAATGACAATTTTATTTTTTATTTTCATGATTTGACTATTTTAGATACCTCGTGCAAGTGGAATAATGCAGTGTTTGTCTTCTGAATTGCTCATTTCACTTAGCATAATGTCCTCAATGTCAGCCATATTGTCAAATATTGAAGAATTTTCCTGATTTTTTAAGGCTGAATAATATTCTCTTGTATGTATTTACCACTTTTTCTTTATTAATTTGCCCATGGACATTTAAGGTTGTTTCCATATCTTGACTATTATGAACAATGTCACAATCACCATAAAAGTATAGATATATTTTTGAAATTCTTTTTCAATTATTTTGCATATATACCCAGAAGTGTGATTGCTAGATCATATGGTAGTTTTATTTTTAATTTTTTAAAGAACCTCCATGTGTTTCATAGCAGCTTACATGAGGTAATCATGTGGGTTTTTTTTCTTGCCTAATTACTCTGGCTAGGACTTCCAGTTCTGTGTTGAATAGAATTGGCAAGAATGGGCATCCCTGTTTTGTACCTGATCTAAAGGGATATCTTGTATTTATATTTGTTATATTTATAATTATTATATTTTCCTGGTAGATTGTTCATTTATTTTTATAAATGCACTCTTATAACAGTTTTTGACTTAAAGTCTATTTTGTCTGATATAAGTATAATGACTGCTGTTCTCCTCTGTTTATCATTTGCATGAAATACCTTTTTCCATCCCTTCACTTTCAGCTTACTTGAATCCTTAAATCTAATGTGAATGGCTTGTAGACAGTGTATTATGTCTTTTTTTTATTTATTCATTTATCTCTATAGTTTGATTAGGGAGTTTAATGTACTTTCTCTTAAAGTAATTATTGATACTGAATGATGTACTATTGCCTTTTTTTAATTGTTTCCTATTTGTTTTGTGGCTATTTTTGTCCATTTTTCCTCTCTGTCTTCCTTTATGTATGATTTTTTTTTCATATTGCTATGTTTTAATTACTTTCTTTTTCTTTTGTATGTTTCCTATAGCTGTTTTCTTTGGGGTTACCATGGAGCTTACATAAAACATCTTACAATTATAATATTCTATTTTAAGCTGATAACTTCAATTGCATTCAAAGATGTTACACTTGTCTGACTACATATTTTGTAATTTTTGTCACAATTTATATTTTCTATCTTGTGTAACGACTAACATATTTTAAAATTACAGCTTTTTAAATATTTTTTTTCTTTTCACTTTTGTCCTAGAAATAAAAGTGATTTATCCATCACTGTTATGGTGTTACATTATTCTGTATTTGGCTATACATTTACTTTTATCAGTGAGTTTTGTTGTTTCATTTTCTTTTAAATTGCTTTTTAGCATTCATTTATAGATTTTTTCTTTTCTTTTCTTTTCTTTTTTGAGACGGAGTCTCGCTCTGTCACCCAGGCTGGAGTGCAGTGGTGTGATCTCGGGTCACTGCAAGCTCCGCCTCCCAGGTTCAGGCCATTCTCCCGCCTCAGCCTCCCGAGTAGCTGGGACTACAGGCGTCTTCCAACACACCCGGCTAATTTTTTGTATTTTCAATAGGGACGGGATTTCCCCATGTTGGCCAGGATGGTCTCGATCTCCTGACCTCGTGATCCGCCCGCCTGGGCCTCCCAAAGTGCTGGGATTACAGGCGTGAGCCACCGCGCCTGGCTCATTCATAGATTTTTATTTATTTTTTTAAATCTGCTAACTCTGTGCTGAACCAGAGGATGGGGCTATGGTGATTGCTAACCCAAACCACAGTCCCTCATCCCACTGGTCTCCAGGTACCTAGAGTATACTAGGTACCATCAGCACTCTATGACATCCTGTTATTATTTTTGATGTCACATTTGTAAGTTCTTACCTAGACTACTCTGTCTCTTTTGTCCTCATACTATTATGTTCCTAGACTTTTTCCTCATTTTCTCAGCCATTCTTTATTGTCCTCTTCTATATTATACAATGTTTTTCCCTGTAGACAGTGATAAATCACCAGCCAAAATCAAGTAATTTCTTTAAAAATTAGAAGTCCTTTGGTATATACTCTTATAATTATGTTTCCTATATATATTTTATAAACATATATAAAATATATACAGTTTTAGAAATTAGAAACAAATACCAGTTTTTTAAAAAAATCATTTTGAAAAATTATAAAATGGGATTATTGATACTCCACTTTATAGCATTTACTTTTCCTAGATCAACTCCTTATTACTCCCTATTAGCATGTTGTATTACACAATTTATTTGTTTCAATAGCTCGATGGAAAGTTTGTTAGTTTTCACCCAGCCATAAAATATCAGACTTTTTCTTTAAAAAAATCTAATAAATGTATATTCCATAATTACATATAAATGCTATTAAAAGAATGCAATATATCTGTAAGAAATTAACACTGTTTTAAATTTTTATTTGCAGTTCTTATTTCTAAAAAATAGATTAATCCTTTCAGAGGCATTGCAATAAAAAGCAAGGTCTCCAGTTGTACAGTACCCATATGACTTCTGATATGAGAGGCTGCATTTCTTTAGGTCTCAGTCCCAGGATCAAGGCTGGGACTAGTCTGTGCATCAAATTCAAGTTAATAGCCATAAATGTGGAAATATGGATGTGCTATCAGTGAAATTCCATTTTCACATCTGAGTTTATAGGCTATTGCAATGAGAAAACAAATAAAGTGAACAATGTTTTTCTGTTGTTGTTAGAAGCAGCAAAGTAATTAAAAAGACAGTGTGACATATTGCAGTGTTACTTTCCAGGGAATTGTGTGGTTTGCCAACTGAATCAATTCTTTGTTTACAAGAGTAATGGGATATATATTTATTCTATTAGGAAAACACAAAATATGAGCATGTGAGGTTTCTGGAGAGTCTGATGACTTTTTAGGGATTTGAGCCATATCTCATCCCACCCAGACTAGTACAACTTGATGTTTCTAATTAGAAAATAAACTTTAAGAGATATTTCAAACTTATGTTTTTGTTACCTGGACATTACAGACTTATATTACTAAAAGTACCATGCAAGTTGTTTAACATGTTTAAGCTGGTATTTTAAATGAACACCTCTGAAACATTAAATAATTTTGTCTGTGATAATAAGTTACATCACAATAATTAACCAGGTATACTTACTTCAGGAGCTACCCGACAAGAAATTTCTATTTATTTTTAAATTTTATTGATAAAATAAATGTATTGTTACATAACAATTTTAATAAATTTTTGATAGCTCCTCATTATATAGTATGATATTTAAACATAAAGATTTTTGCCATCTTTTGAATACAGCTCTTAACTATATTCTATATTCAAAGGCAAGACCTTCAATTGAGTTATTTTTATTTATTCTACAAAATAGACCATTGTGTGCTTTTAGTATGCCTTGCTGTAGCCCTTCAAAATCTGATTCTGACTGATCTTGTCAATTTTTATTTTTAACCTTTTTTTCTCTCCATTCCCACAATATACCTCACGAATCTCTAGAATTGTCTGTGTGCGTATCCTTCATTCTTTTGAAAATGGACATTTTAAACTATTTTATTCCATCAAATGAGCTTTTTCCCGTGTCTGTTTATTAAATTCAATCACTAACTTAGATGTAACCCACTTATTAATATTTTTCTCCATTTATTTCAGCCATCTGAATTATTTCACTTATGTTGTCTTCCTTAGCAATTTGTTTACATAGTATTACAGAAAAAATGAAAATAATAAAAGATGACATTTTCAGATTATTTACCATATTTCAGGTCAGTTTTCAGCAACTTTGAGCACCAATAATTTCATAAAGTGATAATAGCCAGTCACCAAGATGGAAACCAACTGCCATGTTGTAAGGAACTTTATAAAGGAGCCCATGTGGCAAGATACAATCACATGAGTGAATCATCTTGGAAATGGATCTTCAAGACCCCGTCAAGCCTTTAGATGCCGCAGCCTGGTTCAACATCTTGACTACAACTAATGAGAGACCCTGAACTGAAATCATCCAGCTAAACCATTTTAGGATTCTTAATTTAAACATTTCCAGTGTTCTTCAAACTAAAGTCTCTACCCCTAGTTTCTCTTCTTATGTCATTTTATTTTATTTCTTCTTCTTTGTTTTTTAGGCAAGGTATCACTCTGTCACCCAGGCCAGAGTGCAGTGGCATAATCTAAGCTCGGGTGATCCTCACACCTCAGCTGCCCGAGTAGCTGGGACTACAATCAGGCACCGGGCTAAATTTTTGGATTTTTTGTAGAGACAAGGGTTTCACCATGTTGCTCAGGCTGGTCTCGAACCCCTAGGCTCTAGTGATCCTCCCACCTAGACCTCCCAAAACGCTGGGATTACAAGTATGAGCCACCATCACCAGTGTTTATGTCATTTTCATCTGTAGTTACTATGCTTTATTTTCTAAGAGGAAGGTTTGATCTCTTTGCTCTCTCATTTCAAACTGTTCAGTGATCCCTCATCAAGTTTTTATTTCTTTTTCTTATTTTTGTATTAGAGAGTATACGTGCATATTTCTGAAATACATATATTACAAGCAGTGAAGTCTGGGCTTTTAGTGTACCCATTACTTAAGTAGTGAACACTGTACAAAATGGGTCATTTTCCAGCCCTCACGCCCCTCCCACCCTCCCATCTTTTGGAATCTCCAGTGTTTATTATTCCACTCTGTATGTCTATGTGTACCTGTTTAGTTCCCACTTATAAATGAGAACACATGTTTCTGAGTTATTTCACTCAGGATAATGGCCTCAATGGCCTTCAGTTCCATCCATGTTGCTACAAAAGACATGATTCCATTTTTTTATGGCTAGTAGTATTCTATAGTTTATAGATATACCACATGTTGTTTATCCAGTCATCTGTTGATGGACACTTATGTTGATGCTATGGCTCTATTACTGTGAATAGCACTGTGATAAACAAGAGTAGATATCTTTTTGGTATAATGGTTTCTTTCCATTTTGGTATATACCTGGTAGTGGGATTGCTGGGTCAAATGGTAGTTCTATTTTCAGTTCTTTGAGAAATCGTCATACTATTTTTCATAAAGGTTATACAAATTTACCTTCTCTTCAATGGTGTATAAGCATTTCCTTTTCTCCACATCCAAGCCAACATCTATCATTTTTTGACTTTTTAATAATAGCCATTCTGACTGGTGTATGACAGTAGTTTTAATTTGCATTTCTCTGGTGATTAGTAATGATGAGCATTTTTTATGTTTGCTGGCTGCTTGTATATCTCCTTTTGAAAAATGTCTGTTCATGTCCTTTGTCTATTTTTTAATGGGGATATTTTTTATATTGATATTTTTTCTTGAGTTGTTTGAATTCCTTGCAGATTCTGGATATTAGCCCTTTGTCAAATGCATAGTTTACATATATTTTTCCCATTCTGTAGGTTGTCTGTTTACTCTGATTATTGTTTCTTTTGCTGTGAAGAAGCTTTGTAACTTAACTGAGTCTAATTTGTCCATTTTTGTTTTTGTTGCATTTGTTTTTGAGAAGTGGATCATAAATTCTCTGCGTAAGCCAATATCCAGAATAATTTCTCCTAGGTTTTTCTTTAGGATTTGTGTAGTTTCAGGTTTTACATTTAAGTTTTTAATTTATTTTGACTTAATTTTTATGTATGGTGAGAGATGTGGGTTCAGTTTTATTCTTTTGCATATGGTTATATATATATATATTTTTCCAGCACCATTTATTGAACAGGGTGTTCTGTCCCCAGTGTTTATTTTTGTTGACTTTGTCAAATATAAGTCGGTTGTGGGTATGTGGCTTTATTTCTGGGTTATCTATTCTACTTAGTTGATTTATGTATCCTTATAACAATATCTTGCAGTCTTGGCTACTGTAGTTTTGTAATATAATTTGAAGTCAGGTAACATGATATCTCTAGCTTTGTACTTTTGCTTGTAATTTCATTGGCTATTCAGGCTCTTTTTTTGGTTCCATATGAATTTCAGAATTGGTTTTCCTAATTCTTCAAAAAATGACATTGGTAATTTGTTAGACATTTCATTGAATCTGTAGATTGCTTTGGGCAGTATGGTCATTTTAATTATATCAATTCTTCCAATCCATGAGCATCAGATGTTTTTCCATTTGTTTGTGTCACTTACAATTCCTTTCATTACTGTCTTCTATTTCTCCTTGCAGAGTTCTTTTACTTCCTTGGTTAAATGTACTCTTAGGTATTTTATGTTTTTATAGAGATTATAAATGGTATCGAATTTTGGGCTTGGTTCTCAGCTCGGTTGTTATTGGTATACAGAAATGCTACTGATTTCTTGTACCTTGATTTTGTACCCTGAAACTTTACATCAAGTCTAGGCATCTTTTTGTAGGAGTCTTTAGTGTTTTCTAGGTATTGAATCATGTTATCAGCAAACAGATAATTTGACTTCCTCTTTTCTGATGTGGAAGCTTTTTATTTATTTTTCTTGCCTGATTGCTCTACTTAGGGCTTCCAGTTCTAAATTGAGTAGGGGTAGTAAAAATTGGCATCCTTGTTTTATTCCAGGACTTAGGGGGAATCCTTTAATCCTTTGGGACTTAGGGGTCCCAAACACCTGGCTGCCAACCAGTAGCGGTCCATGACCGGTTAGGAACCCAGCCACACAGCAGGAGGTGAGTGGTGGGCAAGCAAGCATTACCTCCTGAGCTCAGCCTCTTGTCAGATCAGTAGTGGCATTAGATTATCATAGGAGCATGAACCCTGTTGTAAATTTCGCATGAGAGGGATCTAGTTTGTGCACTCCTTATGAGAATCTAACTACTGCCTGATGATCTGAGTTGGAACAGTTTTATCCCAAAACCATTCCCCACTCCCTGCACAGTCAGTGGAAAAATTGTCTTTCATGAAACCTGTCCCTGGTGCCAAAAGGTTGGGAATTGCTGCTTTAAACTATTCCTCACTCAAAATGATGTTGGCTAAGGGTTTGTCACATGTGGCTTTTCTTATTTTGAGTTACAATCTTTGGATGGTTAGTTTATTGAGGGTTTTTATTAGGAAGGAATGTTGTATTTTATCAAATGCTTTCCCGCATCTGTTGAGATGATCATAATATTTTTACTTCTAATTCCATTTACCTGGTGAATCACATTTATTGATTCTCATGTGTTGAAACATCCTTTCACGCCAGGAATAAAACCCACTTAATCATGGTGCATTATCTTTTTGATGTGATGCTGCATTCAGTTTGCTAGTATTTTGTTGAGGATTTTTGCATCTCTGTTCATGAAAATATTGTCCTGTAGTTTTCTTTTTTTGTTGTTGTATCCTTACCTGATTTTGGTATCAGAGTGATACTCCTTAGAATGAGCTAGAGAGGATTCCTTCCTCCTCAATCTTTTTTGGAAGAGTTTCAGTGAGAATGGTATAATTCTTTGCATGTCTGGAAGCATTCAGCTATAAGTCCATTTGGTCCTGGGATTTTTAGTGTCAGGAAATGTTTTATTACTGATTTAGTTTCATTACTTGCTATTGGTCTGGTCAAGATTTCTACTTCTTCCTTGTTAAATTTTGGGAGGTTATATGTTTTCAGGACTTTATCCATTCCTCTAGGTTTCCCAGTTTGTGTAGGTAGATATGCTCATAGTGGTATATAATACTCTTTTTTATTACTGTGGTATTAGTCGTTGTAATGTCACCCTTATCATTTCTGATTGTGCTTATTTGAATCTCTTTTTTGTCTTGGTTAATCTAGCCAGCAGTCTGTCATTTTTATCTTTTCAAAGAACCATCTTTTTATTTTATTGATTCTTAGTATTTTTTTTTTTTTTGGTCTCAATTTCATTTAGTTCAGCTTTGATCTTTTTTATAATTTTTCTTCTGCTAGCTTTGGGTTTTGTTTATTTTTCTTTTTCTAGTTCCTTAAAGTGCTAGGTGAGGTTAATTTGGATCTTTCTATGTTTTTGAAATAAATGTCACTCTTAGCACTGCTTTGCTGTTTCCCAGAGATTTTGGTATGCCATGTGTTTATTTTCATTTATTTTAAACAATTTTTAATTTCTACCTTGATTTCACTGTCTATTTATATTCACAGTAAGTTGTTTAATTTCCGTGTATTTGTATAGTTTTGAGAGTTAATCTTGGCATTTTTTTTTTGTATTCCATTGTGTCCTGAGAACATGCCTGATATAATTTTGACTTTTTAAAAATTTATTGAGATTTGACTTGTGACCTAATATATAGGAAATTTTTAAGAATGTCTTATGTACAGATGAGAATAATGTGTATTCTGCAGTTGTAGTGCAGGATGTTCTACAAATGTCTGTTAGGTCTATTTATTCTAGAATGCAACTTAAATCCGGGGTTCTTTTGTTAATTTTCTGCCTTAGTGATCTGTCTAGTGCTGTCAGTGCAGTATTGAAATATCCCACAATTACTGTATTATCTTCTACATCTTTTCTTAGGTCTATTAGTGCTTGTTTTGTGAATCTGAGTGCTCTGGTGTTGAGTGCCTACACATTTAGAATTGTTACAACTTCTTGAATTGATTTATTTATCATTATATAATAATATTTGTCATTTTTTACTGTAATTTTTAATTGACTTACAATCTGTTTTATCTGATATAAGTATACCTACTTCCTTTTGGGTTTTGTTTGTATGGTTTGTATTTTCAATTTTGTGTTTTCAGTTTTCTCTTGGATCTCATTGAGGTTTATTACAACCCATATTTTGAATGATTTATCTGTCATTTCAGAATTTTCAATTTGGTTAGGGTACATTGCTAGATAGCTAGTGTGCTCTTTAGGGGTGTGGTAATACTGTTGTGTTTTGTTTTTTCGTATTGATTCCTTCTCATCTGAAGAAGCTTTTACTTCTTATTTTTCAGTTTACTCCTATTTGTTTTTCTTTTATTTTGTGTTTGAGACAGGGTATTGCTCTGTCAACCAGGCTGGAGTACAGTGGCATGATCATGGCATGACTGTGACTAACCACAGCCTCGACCCCTCAGGCTCAAGTGACCCTCCCACCTCACCCTCCCAAGTAGCTGGGACCACAGGCACGTGCCACCACTATCATCTAATTTTTGTATTTTTTGTAGAGACAGGGTTTTGTCATGTTACACAGTCTGGTCTTCAACTCCTGGGCTAAAGCAATTTGTCCTTCTCAGCCTCCCAGAGTGCTGGATTACACATGTGAGCCACCACATTCAGCCAATTTACTCTCATTTGGATGGTAGTTTTTTTTTTTTTTTATTTTCCTCCTCGAAGGTAACTGTAACCTATGTTGTATATGATCAATTAGCTTTGATTCTGAGTGCTTTCAGCAGGCAAAAGCTCTGTATATACTTCCTTGGTTATAGATAGCTTTTTTGTTGGGTGGTGGCTTTCTCAAATGTTGATTATAGTAGTCATATAGTGGACATATGCTCAGGCTCGCTATCTTCTGTGGGGCTGGGAGTACAGAGGTCTCAGGAAGATTATCTTGTTCCCGAGTTCTATTTCATTCTGTTGGCAGATTTTTAAATTTGGTTCTGCAGTTCAATGTTCCTTCCAGTAGAAGGCACTTGTGAGTAAGAGCTGACACACCCATGCCCCATTGAAGAGTGGAAACACCTGTCCTGACAGGGGTGCTAGGGAGAACTGGGGTAAGATGCGCTGAAATCTCTCCTACAGGGGGGTGGCGGAGTCGGGGGAAGGGGAGGGTGGGAGGTGGGGGAGGAGGATGCACTAGCTCTTTGCCCTGGGCAGACAGGAAGGTGGCTTGATCCACCATTGCTAAGAAGGGCTGGAGAGTGTGAGTCAAATGAAAAGCATGAGAAAGAATGTGGGCATCCTCTAGAGGCAAAGACTGGCTCCCAGGCTGACAACCAGGTAGGAAACAGGAAGCTTCCAACAGCAGGGAACTGAATTTGACTAATAGCCTAAATGAACTTAGAAGCAGATTTATCCTCAGAGCTTCCAGAAAGGATTGCAGACTACTGATTCCTTGGTTTTGGCATCGTAAAATTCTAAACAGTACACCCTTTTAATCTGTGCTACATCCAGATTCAGATCTTCAGAACTGTGTGATAGGAAGTTTTAAGTGTTGTGATAGTGTTGTTTTAAGACACTAAATGTGTGGTAATATGTTGTAGTAGCAACCGGCAACTAACACTCTAGCATCAGAAACCTTACTGACGTTTTCAGGGCACATCTTCCTTTTTCTAGCTTTCTTTGCTTTTCTTAACTCTCTTTTCTCTGTTTGCAATTATTTCTCTCTCTTCTTTAGATGAGAAACTCATTTTTATGTTTTCCAGGAAATATGTTCTATAACCTCTTTAATGGTAAGATTGGGTGAGTTTTTACATCTGATGCTTTCTTAGCATGCTAGCAGCATCACTATCACTGCAAATTAGTGCAGTGGTTGATAAAAGGGCTCTAAAGTTAAATGGATTAGAAATTATTTCCCAGCTCTACCCTTCACTAGTTGTGCAACAAAATGTTAATTCTTAAAATAGACCTTCCCATATTAAATTGAAATTACCTTTTACTGAATTATATTCCAGACTAAGAATTCTGAGTGCAGGGATCATGATTTTTTTTTTTTTTTTTTTTTTTTTTTTTGAGACAGGGTCTCACTCTGTCACCCAGGCTGGAGTGCAGTGGTGCGATCTCTGCTCACTGAAATCTCTCCTTTCTAGGCTCAAGTCATCCTCTTGCCTCAGCCCACAAGTAGTTGGGAGTACAGGCATGAGCCACCATGCCCCAACTAATTTTTGTATTTTCTGTAGAGACAGGGTTTTACCATGTTACCCAAACTGGTCTCTAATTCCTGAGTTCAAGTGATTCACCCACCTCAGTCTCCCAAAGTGCTACACTACATGCCTGAGCCATGGCGCATGGCCAAGGGATCATTGTTACTGCAGGGTCCTTGCTCCCAGAGCTCCCAAGATGGTGGCGGGCCACTTCCAAAATGGTGGCGGGCCACTTCCAGGATGGTGGCAAGCCTTGTATACTCTGACCTGGGGTTCTTAGCCTCAGGGATTACAAGGAATGGAATCTTGGGCCATGTGGTGTTATAGCTCTATTAGGAGCCCTGCGTCATGGAAGAGAACTGTGGAATGCAGTGACTAGTGTTCAGCTTAATTAGGAGGAACCCAGGAACTTAGCCTTGCAGAAACAATGGCAAGCCTTTAGCCTAATCCGGAGTGGCAACGGGCGCCTCACTGGATCAGGAGCACAGCAGACACCCTGCCAGATCCGGAGGGATGGGAGTCCGCGGCAGGTCTCTGAAGGCAGTAAACAGCGGTGGTGGATGGCAAGCGCTCAGCTCCAGCCATAACAAACATGGACCAGAAGAGTGCAGTTGCAAGATTTAATAGAGTGAAGTAGAGTGAAAACAGAGCTCCCATACAAAGGGAGGGGACCCAAAGAGGGTAGCCGTTGCTGGCTCAAAAGCCTGGGTTTATATTCCGATCATTGTCCCTCCCTCTGTGCTCTCAGGCAACAGATGATTGGCTATTTCTTTACCTCCAATTTTTGCCTAATTAGCATTTTAGTGAGCTCTCTTTACTATCTGATTGGCAGGTTGTGACCTAAGTTGCAAGCCCCATGTTTAAAAGTGGAAGCAGTTACCTTCCCAGCTAGGTTTAGGGATTCCTAGTTGGGCTAGGAAATTCAGCTAGTCCTGTCTCTCATTAAGATTTATTCTTGTGTCTCCAGGTTTAGACATACTGCCTGGTACCTAGTAAGTACTTAATATCTGTTTACTGTCAGGCCTCTGAGCCCAAGCCAAGCCATCATATCCCCTGTGACCTGCAGGTATACATCCAGATGGCCTGAAGCAACTGAAGATCCACAAAAGAAGTAAAAATAGCCTCAACTGATGATATTCAACTACTGTGATTTGTTTCTGCCTCACTCTAACTGATCAATGTACTTTATAATCTCCCCCACCCTTAAGAAGTTTCTTTGTAATCTCTCCCACTCTTAAGAAGGTTCTCTGTAATTCTACCCACCCTTGAGAATGTACTTTGAGAAATCCACCGCCTGCCAGCAAAACATTGCTGCTAACTCCACCGCCTATCCCAAAACCTGTAAGAACTAATGATAATCCCACCACCCTTTGCTGACTCTCTTTTCGGACTCAGCTCACCTGCACCTAGGTGAAATAAACAGTCTTGTTGCTCACACAAATCCTATCTGGTGATCTCTTCACTAGTACGCGCATGACATTTACCAAATGAAGCTTATATGTCAATGTACTTTACCACTTATAAATAATATTTATGAATATTATTTAATTGGGGTTCCAATAAATTCATTCAACTTTACATCAGATACCTGTATACATGTGTTTTACAGGTGAGGAAAGCAAGGCAAGGGGTTAAATGTCCAAGTTAATATATAAGAGAGCAGTTTTCACCCTGAAAAGTTCCAGTCCAAAGTCTATGTTACATGTGCTCTGTCACAGTATATTCTTAGCATGGAAATTCTCCCTTGTATAGCAGACTTCCTCATTAGCTTTAAATGTCAGACCTGGATATGAGGCTTTTTGTCATTTGCATCATGGGATTTAAATTATACATCATATAATTCTATTGGAGACATAAGAGGCATGGTGAATAGTCCTACATCAGTGCTTGAGCACACTTCACACCTCCCAAATTAAAGTGGACACCTTGATTGGAATTAAGCACTGTACTCATATGGGTCTTCCTTTATAAAATGGCTGTTCAGAGAATAAAAAGATTATTCATGAAGAACAAGAACTCATTGACTTTATACTGTCCTATCAAGTATCCTGAGAGCTGCTCACAAGTGATCCAGAATGAATAAAAGTAATTAAAGCAGTTACTGATAAGTATCAAGTCATTTCCTTTTATAAAGTTTGAATATATTTGATGAGCAATGAGGGTGTATTTTTGCCTCTGTCTTGGGCAATACCAAGCAACCTGCAACTGGCTTATTTTATTTCAAATGTTTCTGCTGTGAACAAAGAATATTTCTGACCTGTATAAAGACTTTTCCTTTCAATTGTTGTGTATCTTGATCTTATCCACCCCTCGAAACCAGTACAGCTTCTTTCTCTATAATCTTCCCTAATAATAATGTGATCAACAAGGTTGAACTGTGCAAAAATGCTAACAACTATTTTTGACTTAAATATAATAATTTGTTTTAATTTGATATACTTGCTATGAACACACCACCTATTATGTTCTTTACTCTTCTGAGATTCAAGGGATTTGAAAGTGCTTTAGAAAGCATTAAGTAATGATATAAAAAGCTCTAAATTAAACTACATACAGAAAGTTATCTACATGTATGTTTGTGTGGATGTTTGTATACACATATATTTATATATACATAGTCTACCCAATCTAGTAAAAAACTATTTTTTAAAAAAGAAGGGAAATAATACTAGTGTTAATTTAATGCTTATTTAGTAAGTGTTTAACCCTTACTTGTTAGGGGCTTTAGCCACGTTCTTTAATTTTAGCTATAATCTTTGAAAGTTGGGTATCATTGCATCAACTTTAGAACCAAAATAGATTCAGAAAACTTAAATAGCTAGGTAAAATCCATACAGATTATAATAAGTATAGCTAATTTTTAGGTCCAATTCATCTGTACCCAGAACTCTCTCAAGTGTGATCTTCCACACTCTTTTTTTCTTCTCTCATTGCCGATAAACAACGTATTTTGGAAGATGAAAGAACCACTTCAGGGAAGAAACCTGGATTTTTAAAACATGCTGGATAAAGAGTTCCCACTGCTTAAGAATGCATAATCCTGACTTTACACGAAAAAAAAGATAAACTTCTTTTATATTAAGCTATTGAGATTTAGAGGTCTGTCTCTTCGAGAGTCTAGTGTTATCCTAAGTAAAACAACTGCTTTGCATTGTGCTCTTATTGTGTTTAATTTGTTACCTGAGCTAGAGTGTAACATTGTGAGGAAAGAATCCCTATTTTAATATAGGTTTCCTTGTATTGTCTTAAGGAGAGATGGAGAACTAGTTCAATCTCCTGAGCCAGTGCAAATGGTTTGATAGTGACTCCTCAGAGTACTGGGTTGAAAAGGATTCTGAGGCTACATCTTTCTGGACTCGCATATCTGTTATGTAAATTGAGAAAGTAGGACACAGTTACACAAAGATAAATTCCCTTGGTTTCCTGGAGATCCTGACAGGGTAGGGCTTCGGTATTATTAGTTCTGGTAGATTCCATGGATCTTTGCTACTACTCAGCATGGTAGGCATTGAAAATGGCCCCCAGTGTGAGTCCCTTTGTGTAAATGATACCTAAGGAGTGGGCTTCAGATCTATGAATAGTGGCAGAGAACTCTAACAGGTTAAGACAAATGAGAGATTTCCAGTTTCCTCTGCAAAATATAAGGAGCTTGGATGTCATCACTCTCACTCTCAAAAAAATAAAAAATCTGAACAAATTGAAAGACAACAATTCTTCTTAGATTCATTGGAAAATTGAGGTCACAAGGTAAACTGCCTCTAAATTTAGAGAGACAGGCAAAAACAGAAAATCATACTATATTTGTTCAATTTTTCTATAAATCCAAAACTTCCCTAAAAATAGTCTATTAAATAAATAAATAAATAAACAAAGATGAAGCTAAACAACTTTCTCAGCCTTATCCTGTATAAATGCAAGATCTATAATTCAAAACCTGTACATTTTCATTCAGGGTTTTTAATTATAAAGCAATGTTGCTCATACAGGATAATGCAAAACATGAGGTGTAATATTATCTTAATATTATTGGCACAGATGAGATATATGCAAAGTAGAAAAGAAAGCAGATGATGATAAAAGTTAACATTTTTGAGATTTTCAATGTTCAAGGCACTGTCCTAATCATTCTTCTTGTATTGCCTCAGTTAATTACTTCAGTTAATCTTCACAACGACCTTAGAAGGCATATGCTATTACCATGCCTATTTTATACATGAGAAAACTACAGTTAAGAGAGCTCAATTAACTTCACTGATGTCACAGAGTAGACAAATTGTAAGAATAGAATTTAAAGTCCTTCAGTTTTACATCTGATTGTATTATCTTAATACCATGAAATACTCTACTACTATCTCAACTACAAAGAAGAAAATGAAATGAACATTTAGCTTTGCTGATAATTGCAGAAAATTACTTAAGTATACTCAATTGTAATCCATTGTTGAAAATCAAGTTCTTCAAAATGACACATTTCAAACATGTATTACATTACTGCCTTTCTTATCCATTTAGTTGCCTACATTAAAATAATCAATAATAATTCACTATGCTAAATGAATGATTTAAAAACCACATTTTTAAAAATTTTACATTTTTTTCTCTTACAAGAAAATCTTGATCACATCTTGCTGCACATATTTCAGTCACTGCTGTGTAATTTTATGGTATGTAAAATGATAAATTATAACTTTTCTTATTATTGTAAGGAATTAAGAATAGGAAGATGCAATAAATTTTGACAGCTCCTAATCAAATAATTTATTTCCATATTCATCTAATTGATTAAGAAAGCTCTTTTTTTTTAAGTTTTCAATTTTTTAAACTTGGGATTCTTTACTTTTGGACATATCTTAAACTATTCATTTTCTGATTTGCATTATTAGAACAATGACTGTCATCCTTGTGTTTGCCAGATATCTAATTTTTGTTATTTGAACAGTGGATATCAATATTGTATTTCTCAGATGTAAAGTGATATTCTAACTTTAAATATCTCCACTCAGACTAATACTATCCCCCCTTTTTTTACCTGTCTCCTAGAGTACACTAGATGTTACCCGTTGAAAAACTTTTCACCAGCCCTTAGCTCCAGTTTTCATAGGGCAGATCTCCCCTCAGTTCCATACCAGATATTCATGAACTGAGTTTTTTTTTTTTTTTAAAGTCCATCAATATTTCACCATTTTGCTGCAATATAAGAAAGATCACATGATGTAACAATTGTATCATGTCATTTTATAGGCTGCCTTTGAAATTGTTATTTAATTCATTGGAAAGTAAATTTTTAAAAAAGTACAAATAGAACAAAAGAGCACAAACATTCAAACCCCATTCTCTTTAATATTTTTTCTTTAAGGAAATTAGCAACATTCTTGATTAGGCCAGATTGTTCTAAACACAAAGAAGTGATATTTAAAACATCATATTTTCAGGAGGCTGCATATAAAAATCAAAAACAAAGAATGTGTAATTTATCTTTCTAGAATATTCCCATTCCCATCATTTTTGGATATGTAGTTTGAAAATATTTTCTTCCAGTCTATAGCTTATCTTTTTATTTTCTTAACAAAGTCTTTCATAGAGTAAAATTTTAAAATTTGACAAAGGCCCATTTTTAAATTTTTTTTATGCCTTATGTCTTTGCTGTTAAATTTAATGACTCTTTTCTTAACCCAAAATCTAAAAGATTTTATCCTATTTTTTACTAAATTATGATCTATTTTGAATTCATTTTATGAGGTATAAGATGTGTGTTGAGACTTTTGTTTGGTTTTGCCTATGAATGACCAAAAGTTCTAGAACCATTTTTTAAGTGGCTCTCTTTCTTCTATTGAATTCCTTTTACATCTTCGTCAAAAATCAGCTGGGAATATTTGTTTATGTCTACTTCTTGGATCCCTATTTTGTGGTTTTCCTATTTTTTTGATCTGTCTTCAGACAGTACCACACAGACTTAATTATGGCAGCAATACAATTAGTCTTGAAATTAAATAGATTCAGGTATACCACTTTTTACGCTATTTTCAAAATTATTTTCTTTTCTCAGGCCTCAGCTTTTTGATATAAATGTAAGAATAAGCTTCACTATATGTATATATATTTAAAAAAACACCTTCTTGGAATTTGGTGAAACATTATTAAACTTGTATATCAACTGAGGGGTAACTGACATCTTTACTATGCTGAGTCTTCCAATCCATGTACATGGTATGTCTCTTTATTTATTTAGATATTATTTGACTTCTTTCATCAGTGTTCCAGGGTTTTTGGCTTTCAAGTCTTATACATGTTATGTAAGATTTCTATTTTATTTTTTAAGTGATTGTAAATGGCATTATATTTTTATCATCTATATTTACACATCCATTGCTGTTATAGTAATACAACTGAGTTTTATATGTTTATCTTGTATAACACAAAAACATGAAATCTTTTCATTTAAAAATAGGAGCAGCTGTATTTCCTTCTTTCCAATTTGTAGGCTCTTTATTTGCTTTTCTTGCCTTATAAATTGGGTAGAATATCCATCACTGTTTTGAATAAGAGTAGTGAAAACTAGCATTATAGTAATGTTTCTAATCTTAGGGAAAAAACACTCAGTTTAATTACTAGGTACCATGTTAGTTGTAGGATTTTTGCATGTGCTCTTTACTCAGTTGAAGAAATCTCACTCTATTTTAGGTTTCTGAGAATTTTATTAACAAAGGGGTGTTAAGTCTTGCCAATTTTTTTCTACATTAAATTATATAATTGTGTGCATTTTCTTTATTAGTTTATTGATATGGTAACATTGTAGTAGTTTTTACATATTGACATTGATTAGTTTTTAAATATTAAAATTTCTTTGAATATCTGCAATAAACCCAATCTGGTCATTATGTATATTTCTTTTTATATATCACTAACTTCTTAGCAGTTAGTATTTGTTCAGGGGTTTTATATCTGTACATGTGGAATACTGATCTGTAGTTTCCTTTCTTTGTAGTATCTTCAACTGGTTTTATTATCAGGGTAATCCTAGTTTCATGAAATAAACTAAGCATTGCTCTATTCTTTTCTATTTTCTGGAAAAGATCGTTGATTTTGTGCTAATTATTTTTAAAATGTTTGCTAGAGTTCTCCACTAAATTCATCTGTGCTTAAAAATTTCTTTTTGGGAGAATTTTTAAATACAAGAAAATGTCTTGATAAGTAGAGAGGTACCCATTACCCATTGCATATTGAGTGAGTTGCAGTTCTTTGTTTTCCAATGAATGGTTCATTACATCTAAGTTGTTAAATATAGGTGTGTAGAAATGTTCATTGTATTCACTTACTACCATTTTGGTGCCTTTAGACTCTCTGATAATATTCTCTCTCATTTTTGTTGGTAATTTTTGTAATCTGTATTTTTTTCTGAGTCTTGTTAGAAGTTTGTCAATTTTATTAATCTTTTTAACATCTCTCTGTTTTATTTTCTCTTTTCAATTTCATAAATTTCTGTTCTTATCTTTATTATTCCTTTTTTTATTTTTGCTTTGAGTTTATCTTGCTCTACTTTTTCTAGTTTCTTGAGGTGTGAGCACAGCGTATTGATTAGACATTTTTTCTTCTATAACGTACACATCAGTACTCGACATTTTCCTCTGAACAAAACTTTGCTGTGTCTAAAAACTTTGATAAGTTGCATTTGTATTTCCTTCAGTTCAATGTATTTGTTGATTTCCCTTGAGAATATCTTTTGACCAATGAATTATTTTAAAATATATTGTTTAGTTTTGAAATGTTTATTATCTTTCTGTAACTGATATTCAGTTTCAGTCCGTTGTGGATAGAGAAAACAATGTGCATGTTACTAATTTTCCAAAATCAACGTTAATTTTCTTATGGCTCAATAGTCTGTCTTTATGTATATCTTGTGTATAGTAGAAAAGAATGTGCATTCTGCTATGGTGGAGTGTAGTATTCTATAGATGTCAATTAGATTCTGTTTGTTGATGATGTTTTAAATCCTTTATATTTTGCTAAATTTTTTTCTAATTGTTTTATTTATTGTTGAGAGAAGGATAAGGAAGTCTCCAACTATAAGCATGTATTTGCCTATTTTTTCTTTTATTTTTATCCATTTTTGCTTTTCATTATTTTATAGTTCTGCTGTTTGTTGTTTATACATTTAGGATTTTTATATCTTCCTGGTGAATTAAAACTGTTATCATATATAATGTAACACTTTATCTCTAGTACTTTATCTTTATCTCTGTATCTTTATCCCTTTATCTCTGTATCTTTGTCTCTGGTCTATTGTCTTATGTTGATTGTTTGCACAACGTATATTTTTCCATCCTTTTGCTTTCAACCAGTATATATCACTATATTTGGAGTTAGTTTTTTGTAGACACAAATAAGCAGTTTGGTTTTTATTCAAGTCTGCCTATCTCTCTTCGTTTATTTGTGTTTTTAGGCCATTTATAAATTACATATTAATTGAATAAGGCTTAAGCTTTCATTGTATTTAATTCTTTATTTTATGTTTATTTTGTTTTGATTTTACTATTTTCTCCTGTCTTCCTCTGAGTTATTTGAAAATTTTTTCTTGAATTTACTTTTTAGTAACTTTTGTATAGCTTTTTCATTGGCTTCTCAGTTATTATATTATATATACAGGATTTACCATAGTATAATGATATGAGTTGAATGTAGAAACATTACCTGCTTTTATACCTTTTACCCTATTCCATTTATCATATAATTTTCATAAATATTTTATTTATCTACCTTAAAATCCACATCAGACCGTGTTATCATTTTTGCTTCAACTCTTAAATATTTTTTAGAAATTGAGGAACACCTGTTTTATTTATTGACTGACTATGTTCTTTGGTCATTCTTAATATTCTTTCTCCATTCCTGAAATTCCAAAGTGTCTTCTTTCATTGTTTCTTTTTGTTTACAGAGCTGTGCTTAATCAGTCTTTAAGATAGGTCTGCTCAAGAAAATTTTATTTAGTTTTTTTTTTTATTTTGAATCTCTTAATTTTTGCTTCATACTTAAAAGCATTTTGGTTGGATATACAATTTTAGACTGACAATTCTTTATTTCAGTACTTGAAAAATGTCTTTTCACTTTATTTTTTTTTTCGTGTTCATTGTTTTATTGTATTTTGTTTTCTTTTGAGATAGAGTCTAGCTCTGTTTACCGGGCTGGATTGTGGTGGTGCGATCTTGGCTCGCTGCAACCTCTGCCACCTGGGTTCAAGTGGTTCTCCTGCCTCAGCCGCCTGAGAAGCTGGGATTACAGATGCCTGCCACCACACCTGGCTAGTTTTATTTTAATTTTTTAATAGAGACAGAGTTTCACCATGTTGGCCAGTCTGGGCTGGAACTCTTGACCTCAAGTAATCCACCCACCTTGGCCTCCCAAAGTGCTGGGATTAGAGGCCCGAGCCACAGCGCTCATCTGGTCTTCTGTGTGTGTGTGTGTGTTTGTTTTTTAATGTGTAACCTGCAATGACTAGAATTGCTTTTGTCTTAAAGTTTTATGTCTCTGTCACTGCTTTTAATATTTTTTTTTACTATCGTTTTCAGAAGTTTGACTATGATGTGTTGTGATGTGGATTTTCTGGGGTTTGTCTTTGCAATTCTGTCAGTGTTTTGAACCTGCAGGTCTATAATTTTTTTCCAAATTTGTGAAGGTTTCATTGGGAATTTCCTTCAGGATTTGTTCAGCTTTGTCTTCTTTCTTCCCTCTTCCTGAGACTCTGATTACATGAATTTTAGATTATTTGCTATGTTCCCACAGTTATTTGAGTCTGCTTATTTATTTTTTTGTGAATGTTCTGTCTGTTATTCACTTCCAATTTATTGATTCTTTCCTTTTATCTCCATTATGGGGTTAAGACATAAGGTTCATTAAGGTTTTTTTTTTTCTTTTAAAAATACTGTTATTGCACTTTTTTCAGTTTTATTGTTTCTACCTGTTTTTAAATTACAATCTTGTATTTATTTGTTGGAGGATTTTTTTTTTCTGAGACTATGTTTTCATTTGTTCCACACATTCACAATTGTTTGTTGAATGATTTTTATGATGGCTTCTCTAAAATATTTGCTGACTAACTAATCTCTGTCATCTCAGTACTGTCATGTATTGTCTTTTTTCATTCATTGGTAATTTTCCAGGTTCTTGATTTGACAAGATAATTTCTGTTGAAACCTGGATATTTTAGATATTATGTAATGAGTCTCTGAATCTTATTTAAACCTATTTTAGCCAGTTTCCTCTCAGCAAAGGAAGGGGAGGGCACTGTATCTTTACTACCACACAGAGGTAGAAGATCAGCTTCTCCTCTTGGCCTTAGCTGATACCTGAGGTAAGGACTCCTTGTTACTGTTGGGTGAGATTATAAATTCCGGCCCCTCATGTAGGAATGCCTGCTCCTTATGTAATATAAGTTACTGCTATATTACCTCTACTAATATCATAGGGAGCAAGGGATGATCTTATTAACCCTAGGCAGTGATGAAAGTTCTGACCTTCCCTTAGGCATGTTCAGTTAGGAGTGGGAGGAATGCCTTGTTATTGCCAGGTGAATGTGGAAGTCCATGCTCCCCATACAGTTTCCACTGTTGTCATGGTGTGTCCAGCCATAGATCTTCCATGGTGTTTTACTGCAGAAGGTTGATTAATGACTAAAAATATTCTGTCTTGCTATTCTGACCCTAATGGTTCCATTGACTGGAGAGGGCAGGATGATATCAAGCTTTTTTTTTGTCTGAAGTCATTAATATTTCTGAGTTGCTGGCTTTTGTGATATATGTGATAAAAAATAAAACTTAAGTAGTTTATAATAGTATCCTCATGTGTTTGTTTCTATATACAGTTCTAGATTTTTAGTTTTACTTATAGAGGATATAGGGAAGACTGTATTTACTCCATTTTCCCAATACCAGAAGTTCCTTACTTGTTGATTTTTAAAAGCATCTATATAATTTACTTGTTTTTCTTATTATTTATTTTCTATCTATTTGCTATGGTTTATATGTTTCTAGGTAAAAATTAATAGGTTAAAATTTAATTATCAATGAAACGGTGTTGGGAGGTGGGGCCTAATGAGGGTGTTTAAGTCCTGACAGCTCTCATGAATGAATGAATACCAACATAAAAAAGGCTTGTGGGAGGGGACCCAGTCTCTTCTGCTCTTCTGCCAAGTGAGAAACAGGTTATCCTCCAGAGGATGCAACAATCAGGCACCATTTTAGAAGTAAAAATTGGGCCCTTACCAGCCACCAAACCTGTTGGTGCCTTAATCTTGGACTTCCCAGCCTCTAGAACTGTGAGAAATAAATATCCATTATTTATAGATTATGCAGTTTTGTGGTTTTCTGTTACAGCAGCACAAATGACGAAGACACTACTCCAATTAGAAGATAAGGTCCTCTAAGGCAGTGACTATTGTCTGTTCACTGAAGCAGAAGAGGTTTTCCTCTCCTCATTATTTTGAGGATTGTGTTAATTTACTATTGCTGTTATATTAAACTGCAAAAACAATAGTGACTTAAAACTACACATATTTATTTTGTCACAGTTGTATTAATACATCTCAGAAATCCAGGAGTCTTAAGTGTTTATTTTTCTCTGTTTCTCACAAGGGCAGAATCTAGATGTTGGCTGGCCTGGGCACCTAACTTGAGGCTCTAAGAAAGAATTTACATCCAGACTCATTCAGATTGTTAGCAGCATTCATCCTCTTGCACTGTGGGACTTAGGTTCCTGTTCCCTGACTGTCTGGTTGCCTGGAGCCTTCCTCAGCTCTGTAAGCCATTTCCATTCTTTATCATGCTGTCCCTAAGCAGGGCATGTTTGTTGAGTTATTCTCATGTTTCTAATATCTTTGACTTGTGTTTTGTGCTGCATCATTTCTACCTAGTAGGAGAAAGTTTTAAAGGCTCATTAGCCTTACCAGGCTAATCCATGACAGTTTCTCTAATTTGAGGTTCATAATTTTAATTACATCTAGAAAGTCCCTTTGCCATGTATTGTAACATATTCACAGGTTCCAGGAATTAAGGTGTGGAAATTTTTGGGGAGGCATTCTGCTTAATGTGGGAATGTTGGAAATTTTCCTATAAAAATCTTTGACATTTAAAGTGCCATTTGCTATGGGAGGATAACGGACCAAATCATAGCTTGAAAAGAGGCTGGGTGATTGGCTGATGTTCAAGCACTGAAAAATCAATGTGATATTATGTGACATCAAGCTTTACCTGTTAGTGATATGGAGTAAAAAGTTGAAAAGCAGAATTATTTTCCCTAGCATCTAATTAGATGCAGAATTAGAAACATGAGGCCCACGTAACCCTTCTTCACTAACTGCAAACCGTTTGCGAATGTGCAACCTGATCACAAATAAGCATGAAGAAAAATCTAAAGGCCCTCTTCTTAGTCAAAATTTAGGTTTTTTTCTCTGTGTGTGTGGGAGGGGAGTGGGTGTGCGAACACACACATGTGTATTACGGTTTCTATTGCAGAGTATATTCCTTTTCCTTGCTATACATTTTTATTTGTAATACTGTATGAGTCCATATTCACCCTGCTGATAAAGACATACCCAAGACTAGGAAGAAAAAGAGGTTTAATTGGACTGACAGTTCCACATGGCTGGGGAAGCGTCAGAGTCATGCAGGAGGGCAAAAGGCACTTCTTGCGTGGCAGCGGCAAGGGAGAATGTGGAAGAAGCAAAAGTAGGAATCCCTGATAAATCCATCAGATCTCATGAGACTTATTCACTACCCTAAGAATAACATGGGGAAGACTGGCCCCAATGATTCAATTACCTTCCCCCTGGGCCCCTCCTAGAATATGTGGGAATTCTGGGAGATACAATTCAAGCTGAGATTTGTGTAGGGACACAGCCAAACCATATCATATACCTAAGGCTTCACTGTGTTTATTATTACTGTTGAGAGATGAAATCAAAGTAACAGTCTTACCTGGAGCTTTCTTTGGCTAGAACTAGAGTATATCAAAGACCCACCATATAATAGATATCTATTTTTTATACTGTTTCTTGTGGCTTTAGCTCATGAAATTTCTTTTGATCTCCATCTCTGCTGAGCAATAGGCATTTTATAAATTGTATCTTCTTTTGTTCTTTCACCCTTCTCCCAATACTGCTAGAGTTGATTAAATATATTTTCAGTGAATGAGGATAAAAGAACATTAAATTTATAGGTGGGTGTTCTTGATGTTCACTCTTTCAACCAAATCATAAATTTTTATTTTGTGCTGTATTGATCTTCACTATTATTTGACTTAAATTAGACAAGTGACTTTTCTCACATGTTTCACTCTGTTTATGGCAGTTAGTCACACACTTAAAATAGCTCAGGCTCACACGGGAATTGCAAACCTCTTCTGTTTTCAATGGAGTTTTTAAATTCGAATTTTCTTTCATTTATTTACTAAATAATAGTTTAATAAGTGCATACTATGTTTCAGAAAGGGTTCCAAGGTTTGAGGATATAGTAGAGGAAAAAGCAGCCCAACATTTCTATATTCATGGAGCTTATAATGTTTCAGCGGGGCAGAACATTGTCCCAGAACCCTGACAGCCATTCCCTGTACAACTCCAGGGAATGCTCTTCATATAAACTATAGCATAGAAGGTGCCCTCTGGAGGTAGATAATGTGGCAAATTTAGTAACTTCAGACCAACAATAAAATAACTAAATGATATTCAGTTGATTAATTTATTCTACAAGTATTACTATTTACTGGATACTGATATTCATTCTAGCTACTTGGAATAGCTCAATGAATAAAATAGGAATTTTTCAGCTTCATAAATTTTATAATTCATTAAGTTCTTTTTCTTTCTGATTGAAGTATACCCTTTAGCATTTGTTATAGGACAGTTCTAATATTGATGAAATCTCTAAACTTCTTTTTGTCTGGGAAAGTCTCTAGTTCTCCTTCAAGTTTGAAGAATATTTTTGCTGCATATACTATTATAGGATAGAAGTTATTTTATTTCAGTACTTTAAGTATGTCATGGCACTCTTCGGGTCTGTAAGATTTCCACTGAAAAGTCTGTTATCAGACATATTAGAACTCCATTGCATGTTATTTGCTTCTTTTCTCTTGTTGGTTTTAGGGTCGTTTCTTTATTCTTGACCTTTGGGAGTTTGATTATTAAATGCCTTGAGGTAGTGTCCTTTGGGTTAAATGTTTGGAATTTTATGAATTTCTTATACTTGGATATTGATATCTTTCTCTAGGTTTGGGAAATTCTCTGTTATTATCCCTTAGAGTAAACTTTCTACCCCATCACATTCTCTACTTCCTCTTTAAGGCCAATAACTCTTGTATTGGCCCTTTTGAGGCTGTTTTCTAGATCCCATAAGCATGTTTCATTGCTTTTTACTCTTTGTACTGTTGTCTCCTCTGTGCATTTTCAAAGAGCCTGCCTTCAAGCCCACTAATTCTTCTACTCGATTAATTCCATTACTGAAAGACTCTAATGCATTCTTCAATATGCTTATTGCAGTTTTAGGTCCAGAATATCTGCTTGATTCTTTTTAATTGTTTCAATCTTCTTGTGAAATTTATCTGATAGAATTCTGAATTTCCTCTCTGTGTTATCTTGAATTATTTTGAGTTTCCGAAGACAGCTATTTTGAATCCTCTCTCTGAAAGGTCAGATATTTCTGTTCCTTCAGGATTTGTCCCTGGTGACTTACTTAGTTCATTTAGTGAGATCATGTTTTCCTGGATTATCTTGACAGTTGTAGATGTTCATCTGTGTCTTTACATTAAAGAGTTAGGTATTTATCATAGTCTTTGCACTCTGGGCTTATTTCCAGATATTTCTCATATTAAAAACTTGGGTCTTGTGATCCAACCTGTATTTGCTTTAGGGAGCAGCCCAATCCAAGTAACTCTGTGGTTCTTGCAGATTCATAGACGTACCTCCTTGACAGTCTTGGACAAGATCCAGGGAAATTCTCTGTATTACCAGACAGAGATTTTTGTTCTCTTCCCTTACTTTCTCTCAAAGAAATTGAGTCTCTGTCTCTCTCTTTTCTCTGAGCCACCTGAGCCTGGTGGTGGGGAGACACAAGCACCCTGGTGGCCACCACCAGTATTACTTCACTGGATCAGACCTGAAGCCAGCACAGTGCTGAGTCTCATACAAGGCCTGCTGTAACTACTCACTGGCTACTGTTTATGTTTGCTCAAGGCCTTGGGATTCTACAGTTAGCAGATGGCAAAGCCATGTAGGCCTGTGTCCTTCCTTTCAGTGTAATGAGTTCTTCCAGGCCTAGACAGGTCCAGAGGTCCTTTTCAGGAGCCAGAGACTAGATTTAAAAACCTTAGAAGTCCACCATGGTGTCCTACTATATTGCAGCTGAGCTGGCACTTGAAGCTCTAGACAAACTTCTTTTCATTCTTCCCTTTCTTCACCAAAGGCAGGGGAACTTCACTCTGTGGCCACTGCCACCACAGGCTCATGAGAAGTACTGTTAGACTACTGCCTTAAGGGGGAAAGGGCTTTTCAGTCAGCTTGTGGTGAATGCTGCCTGGCCTGGGACTCACCCTTCTGGGCACTGGGCTCCATTCTGGCCCAGGGAAGGTCTAGAAATGCTGTCTAAGAGTCATGTCCTGCATTCTAAATACCCAAGAGCCTTGTGACTGAGCAAAGACTTGAAGCCAGCAAGTCTCAAAGTCTTACCCAAATCCATTAACATAGTACCTGGATATTGCTTCTGGTTATTCATGGCCTGGGGGCTCTTCAGTTAGCAGGTGATGAATGCTGCTAGGACTGGGTTCTTTGCTTCAAGGTAGCAGCTTTCCTTCTGGCCCAAACTGTGTCTGGTATTGTTTTTCAGGAGCTAGGGCCTGGAAATGGGGCCTCAGGACTCTGAATGACTCCCTATCTGGCTGTGGCTGAACTGGCATCAAACACGCGAGACAAAGTCCTCCTCAGCCTTCTGCCTCTGCAGCTTAGGTAGAAGGAAGTGGTCTCTTTTGGAGCTACAAATTGTATAGCCTGGGGCTAGAGGAGGGATGATGCAAGCACTCCCTTAGCCGCCCCAGCTGGTGTCTCAGTGGGTCACATGCCCCCTATTTCACTATCTCTGGGTCCAGTTCCACACTAGAATTCATCTAGAAGTTGCAGTCCTTGTGGTCTAAACTCCTTTTTGAATTTATTTAGAGCTCTGGAGCACTTTAGCCCATCATGACAAGGCTTGCAGGATCTATGAAGGTGTGCCTTTTTTTTTTTTTGGTGGATAGTTATTAAATTGGTGTCCTTGTTTGAGGGGATGGGTGGAGATGATCAGTGGAGACTTCTCTTCCACTATCTTGCTTTACCTCCTAAATGCCATTTTAAAAACAGGTATTTGGTAAGTATCTTCAATTGCCATGCGTATTTCTAGAACCCTGGAAGATGTCAAGAGAAATAAAGCATAGTTCTACAACTTAAGGAACTATGGTTGTACAGGAAATCAAACTGTTGGATATGAAACAAATAGACTTATGAGGAATGCAGTAAAATATACGATTATATAATATTAAATAACTTCAAATAAAAATATTAGTTGAGACTAAAACTTTGGGTAAATTTCCCTGGAAGATGTCAAGAGAAATAAAGCACAGCTCTTTAACTTAAGGAACTATGGTTGTACAGGAAATAAAAGTGTTGCATATGAAGCAAATAGACTTATGAGGAATGCAGTAAAATATATCATTATATAACATTACATAACTTCAAATAAAAATATTAGTTGAGGCTAAAACTTTGGGTAAAATTCCATAAATGAAATTGCCTTGGGATATAGCTGAAAGTGTCAGGAAAATTTTAGTGAGTGTATATGGGGTTCTACTATCTTGAATCACTAAGCACATGGCAAAGAATAATAACATAAATATTAACATAAATTAAAAGTCAAAAGTTAGCAATTATCTCAAATACACAATTTGTATTTTTGTTTTCCGTTATCCCACCCTACCTTTATTAGCTTTTTATCCTCATTTTCTAGCATGAACAATGTCACTACTGTCTACCCACTACTACCAATGCATAGAAATATGTGTGGCAATTGAAGCCACTTATCAAATATTTGTTTTAAAAATAACATCTGAAGGCTTTTGAAATTATGAGAATCTTACTAATAAGCATCCTCTTCAAAAAGAAGTTCATTATACTTATATATTACTTTTTTATTTTTAATAGTAAACTTTAGCCTTAAACTATATCCAAAGCCACTATATTTGTTACTGTAAAATATGCTGCCCTAGCATCCATGTTTTTCCCTGAATAGCCTGTTGTCTATTCTTTCTTAAAGCACCTTCCTTATCCTCTCACTTAAATAATAACATTACCATCTACCCAGTTGTCCTCACTAGAAATATAAGCCTCATACTCAATTCCCCATTTTCTTGCACCTTACTCATACCTCTTGTGAGTGTCCCCATCGTGATTTCATACACTGGCCATTCATTCAGTAAATTTTGGGTACTATATATGGGTAGGACCTTATCTGGAGACTAGAATTCTAAAGGAAATAACACAACGGACAAGGCCTTCATCTTCCAATCTAAGGAACACTGCCTCAATTTTGTCCCTCATCATTTTCCTACTAATGTGTTTATTTGATGTTCTTTTCTCTGCTTTCTCTGTCATAGCAATTTGTCCTGCTAATATCAAAGCAATGGTGATCTATACAAAATATGTATGTTATATATATATATATATATATGTGTGTGTGTGTATATACACACACACACACACACAATTTTTTTTTTTTTTTTTTTTTTTTTTGAGACAGACCTCACTCTGTCGCCTGGGCTGGAGTGCAGTGGCCAGACCTCAGCTCACTGCAAGCTCCGCCTCCCAGGTTCACGCCATTCTCCTGCCTCAGCCTCCCGAGTAGCTGGGACTACAGGCTCCCGCCACCTCGCCCGGCTAGTTTTTTGTATTTTTTTTTAGTAGAGACGGGGTTTCACCGTGTTAGCCAGGATGGTCTCGATCTCCTGACCTCGTGATCCGCCCGTCTCGGCCTCCCAAAGTGCTGGGATTATAGGCTTGAGCCACCACGCCCGGCCACAATTTTTTTTTAAGATTTATTTTTTGGTTGCACATGAAAGAAACTAAACTTATACTAAAAATATCAACTGTATTCTGGATTTCGGAGTAATGAATTCAGTCACTACTAAGTCTTTCTCTAGCTTTTGATTGTGTTCACTGATCTATATACCAAATTTTCATTGGAAAACCCTAAGTTATTTTTATTTGTCTCTCAACCAGTCACCATTATCACCTGGTTGTAATATTCGGGCTTACAGGTATAGTTCACTTGCCTACTCTTGGATCAAAAATCCAGAGATAGCTTCTCCTGAACCATATCTCCAACGGATAATTGTAGTGCAATTATTGGGAGAAAAAGGCAGAGTAGGAGACAGATGTTGGGTAGGCAAAATCAAAATATGTCTACTAAATCTTCTTAAAAATTAGTCTGAGGCTAAGTTCTAAGCAGGTCAGCATTGCTCAAATCCTTAGGTTTATATACAAGCCTTTTTATAAGATTGTTCCAGTACACTTATAAGCTTTTTGCTTGTCACCTCCCTGTTGAGCAACCTTTTATTCTAACAGTACCAAGTTGCCATCATTCTCTAAATCTCCTATCAACTCTCCCTCCTCCACATCTCTGCAGTGGTTATTTGCTCTGATTGGAATGCCCTGTTTACCTTTCCCTCCTAGAGCACTTTCACTATCCAGGAAAAAAATTTACCCTCATTCAAGACGTCTTCCTTTTCAAAGATATTTCTTTGTCTCTCCCAAGCAGAGTTAATTTATCCTTTCTTTCTGTTCTTAGAGTCATCTTGAGCTGTATTCTGGCTCTAATTATTTCTGGAAAAATTCTGTTTATATACCTTCCTACCTCTTTAACTACCAGTTGTCAGCTATCCATTTAAATTAAAATAGTCTGTCTTAATTATTCCTATTTTTGGTGGCTAGCATAATGTCTGAGCATATTAAATTTCCAATAAATTTGTATTGGATTTTAGAAGTATTAGGGTATAAGAAGAGACGTACACTTAACCTTCATTTTAAAAAGTCAAAATAATGGGACTCACCTTCAGATATTTTCCAAACAGAGAATGGATTTAGTATTTTGTAAAAATAAATAATAAAGCCCAGGATATGGCCCTTTACAAATTCTTGCTAACAATAAATTTTATTTATGGTTCTCTAGGTGTGTATCTACTATTTCCTAATGATTAAATACAACATATTTTACTATTGTTTGACAGGATTGTCAAGGGGGATGATAAGGACCTTTGTTTAAATAGCTTTACAATAAATAGAAACAGATTCCCCTAAAGGCCTTTAAGATTGGCATGGAAATATAGATTGTTATTTGGCCAGGTAAGCAGTTTTGATCCATCTACTCACGGATCCCCCAAAAAAGGTATTAAAAAGGAATAAAGGCAAACAAATATTGTAAGTTTCCTGCATAAACTATATTTATGTAGTAGAAGAAAGTCTGTAACATTTTTTCCTGCTTGGAGGTAGGGAGATGCCTGGAGTAATAAAATTTGAGGGACCTACTGAGGGCATTGGGCATTGAGAAAAGGAACTTTCCAAATTACAATAAACTTACAGAAAGTTGTCAAGTATATTTTTAAATACATTCTCTATCATTTACAGCATGTCTACCTTGCATGTTCAATGTTCTATGTTCTATTTCACTTACTGATTTTACGAACTGAGAGATACGAAGCAGTAACTAAATGTTACACAGCAAGTGGATACAAAGCTGTGATATGGAGTCTCTGACTTTGTTATAAATCATACAGGCCTTTGTATTAAATCATAATTTATATTCCAACTATTTCCTAAAATAATTTATAGCAGTTTTTAATAAAATGCATACAAGCAGCATCATAAATATCATGAGGTAGCACAAGATAGTGCCCATCCTGTCATTGCTTATTGATGTAGTTTATTCTAATTTACTCCACTTTGGGGCTATCAGGCTGCTAGTAAAAGGTTGCAGAACTCATTATTCAGTAAGTTGCATAGCTTGGAGGAAATAGACAAAATGCAATTTAGTTAGAGTTTATTTTATACTTGGAATACCTACCTTGCCCTCACGCTCTTAGAGTTTTGCCTGTAAAGTCAGAATAACTAATTAGTGAGATCAGTTTCATCCAGTGAAATACCCTCTTTCTTTTTCCTTAAAAATGATGTGTGTGTGTGTGTGTGTGTGTGTGTGTGTATATATATATATATATATATATAGAGAGAGAGAGAGAGAGAGAGAGAGAGTATGTGTGTGTGTTTGTGTGTGTGTATGTTTTAATTACACCGAGCATAAGGTAAATTTAAACATATTCACAAATCCTTACAGTTCAGTGGGAAGAAAAGACACTGGACCTCAGTTTCTCCAGCAGTACTATAGATTACCAGTCAATGATGGCTCTGGTCTTTTACTTCCTTGAATGAAAGTCCTGTGAGTGAGAATTCAGCAGACAGGCACACATAAGTTCAGCTGCAGTTCTGCTCTATCCTTGAGATTCCCAGGCTTCACCTACCTTTTTGATTAGTGATGCAGTTTGATCTTTATTTTATGCAAATAATTCACTTTCTCTTAAGAAACACATGCCTCATTTTATCTCTTCCATTTTCCAGTTGCTATTCTCAGTAGCTCGAAAGAAAACATTTTGAGCACTGTCTATAACTTTATGTAGATATGTTACATTTGTTATTGGTTTTAGGAAAATCTCTAAATATCTATGACTGTTATCAAACTTCTCTAGACCGCCTTTCATCAGCGCCCTTTATGTTCTTTCTTGCCGATACTCTGAGTACAATACCTTCCCTCTTTAGCAGCTTTCATCTCGTCTCGCTCCTCTCTGCTCAACTTTTAATCTTCTGTTTTCGCCTGGCACTTATTCTTTCCAAGTAAAATAATGTATCTCAATCTGTGATTTAAAAGTCCATAAGATTTGAAGTAAAATAGAGATATATTCCTTGCCGAGTGCATTTTCTCCAAAATTAATATTTGGAATCTTAAAGTAAGAAGCCCTTTTAAAAAATAAAATGCACAGTCAAAAGGTGCAAATTCAGTTATAAGTCATTGTATTAGTAGCCTAAGTAAGAAAGGGCATATTTAACATAGGTTTAAAGACATGATGGATTTTCTTGGTGCTAGATACTAAATTATATCCCCTCCCCACCACTAAATTAATATATTGAGGCCCTTAACTCCAATGTGAATTTACTTGAAAATGGGGTCTTTGAGAGATAATTAGGTTTGGATGACATCATGACTGCAGTGCCCTCATGATGGGAAAAGTCCACATATAAGAAAAGAATGAGACACCAGAGTTCTCCCTCTGTGCAAGCACAAAGGAAACGCCATGCTAGGATGGAGTGAGAAGGCATCCATCTGCAACTTTATGGAGAGAGCCCTCACTGGACTCGGGACCTACTGGCACCTTGATCTTGGACTTATTGTCTCAAGAATGGTAAGAAAATAAATTTAGGTTATTTAAGGCACTCAGGCTATGTTATTTTGTTATGGCTGCCCAAGTTGAATAAGCCATTTGGTATACCAACTGTAAGTTTCAATTAGGACGGGAAGGATGATCATGAGTTTAGGAACCAGAGTTCTCTGTAAAATTCTCAGCTTCATAACTTATTCATTGAGAACTTAAGCCAAGTATTTAATTTTTCTTAGTTTTATTTTTATTCATTATTAAGAGTAGGTAAGAATACATCTTCAATATGGAAGGACATAATTTTGGGGCTGCAGTAAGGTCTATGTACAGATGAGTTTTTAAAAATCATCTTGGTGTAGAAATGACTTTGGAGATTCTCTCCACTCTTCACCTGACACTCACCTGGAAAACTGACATGAAAGTGTGGGGCCAAAGGGCTCAAAGGGCTGTGCTGTAGTATGAACATGTTCCACAGGGATTAGCACTCGAGTAGGGATGAGGTTTGAAATACAGACAACCAGAACTTACTCTTTGGAAAGTTTATTCAAATTCATAGCTCATACATGAAAGAAATTTGACAGAAATATTCCCAAATTTGAAAACAATCTCCAAAGTTACTTCACATTACCAAATTCAAGGTTAAAAAATATCCATACAATTAATAATAAAATTGTGTTTTAATAAACCATGTAAAAGAAAAATTTAGTTACTTTTATGTAAGACCTATAGAAAACAATTTTCTTGAATTTTTATCATTGAGGAGCTAATCAAACTATACAGTTAAATAATACATGTAAATGTATTATAGAAACATGTGAGGCACGGCCTAATAATATGTGTTTTTTTTTTTTTTCTGAATTGCATGATATTTGTAGTGATTTTATGTTTTACTAATTTTTAATTTGTTTGATTTCCTTTATAATTTTTTCTTTTTATTTTTAGTGGACATGTAATAATTATACATATTTATGTATACAGAGTGGTATTTTCATACATGTATATAATGTGTAATGATAAAATCAGAGTAATTAGCACATTTGTCACCCCAAAGATTTATCATTTCTGTTTGTTGTGAGTATTCAAAATCCTCTCTTTTAGCTGTTTGAAAATATGTAATAAATTGTTATTATCCACTTTTACCCTATAGTGCTACAGAATATTAGAATTTATTTCTCCTACTGGCCAACCTCTCCCTATCCTTCCCTCCCATGACCCTTCCAAGCCTCCAATAACCACAATTCCACTTTTTACTTCTTTGAGCTCATTTTTTTAGCTCCCTCATATGAGTAAGAATATGTGCTATTTGTCTTTCCTGTGCCTGACTTATTTCACTTAACATAATGTCATCCAGCAGGGCTCATCCATATTATCATGAATAACATGATTTCATCTTCTATGGTTGAATAGTATTCTACTGTGTATGTGTATGTGTGCGCACGCGTGTGTGCACCACTTTATCTGTTTATCTGTTGATAAACATGTAGATTGATTTCATGACTTGGCTACAGTGAATAAAGCTGAAGTAAATATGGGGGTACAGGTAGTTCATCTATCTCATTGATATACCAATTTCCGTTCCTTTGATTAAATATCCATTCATTAGATTGCTGGATTTTATTGTAGTTCCATTTTAAGTTTTTTGAGAAACCTCCATACCATTTTCCATAATGGTTGTACTAATTTACCTTCCTATCAACAGCATATAATAGTTCCCCTTTCTTTGAGTTCTTTCAAGCATTTGTTATTTTTTGTCTTTTTGATAACAGCCATTTTAATAGGGTGAGATAATATCTCATTGTGGTTTCAATTTGCATTTTCCTAACGATTAGTATTAGTGTTCCATTTAGTTTGGGTCTAATCTTTATTATATCTTTCCTTCTACTAATTTTGGATTTGATTTCTTCCTGCTTTTCTAGTTCTTAAAGGTGCATTTTTGGGTTGCTTGTTTGACATTTTTCTACTTAGTTTCTAATTTTAAACAGACATTCAGTTGGATTCTCAACTCAAGTGTTTTGCAAAATTTAACTCATTAAATCTGGATCCACTCCTTTTTATGAAGCCCTTATTATTAGGAACCATTAATCCAGAAATTCACAAAATTGACAAGGGATTAACAGAAATAGGTAGGTATACATAATCACTCCAACATTTTTCATCCTTCTAGCAATTTCATTTATTTAAGAATACATACAATTCTTCCAGTTTCCCTCCCAAACCACACCTCAAGGATATATAAACATGTGCATTGCCTAATCTTTAGAATGGAAATGCAGAAAACAGATCTGATAAATCGGCCAGGAAAACAAATGAAATTCTTCAAACCATGGCCTAGAAATCTTCCCTCAACTACATTGCTGTGGTTAGTTGAAACAGATTTTGTTTTGTTTTGTTGATTAGTAAGATTAGTTAGTAAAGTTTTTGGCCCATTAGTTTCTGAAGCTTCTTCTGCTTCTCACCTGCCAAAAGTAGGAGATTCCTCAAAGCATCGCTTGTGTTTTAAATCTTCAGTGAAACTTTCCAAATCCTTTCTTTTAAAAAAAAAAAAAAATCATTCTACTATAAGTTCTGGGATACATGTACAGAACATGTAGGTTTGTTAATAGGTATACACGTGCCATGGTGGTTTGCTGGACCCATCAACCCATCATCTACATTATGTATTTCTCCTAATGCTATCCCTCCCCTCCATATGTTTTCTTACAGTGCTTGTCTGTTTCTCTTCTAGAACCTTAGTGTTTTATATCACTGTGGCCATTCTCAAATTGTTGTAAATGTTCATGTAATTCTGTCTTTCAGTATTCACTAGGAGTCTTTCAAGGGCAATAATTGTTGCCCTGCAAACTTATGTAGTCAGAGCCCTTAGGACATAAGGGGTATTCAAGCATGTATTTGCTCAACTGAATTGTTGAAAAGTCACCCAAATTTGCTAAGACCAGCAGTGTCATTCAAGATGGGTACTTGTCAAGGGATATCAGGTTGGAAACAGATAGGAAGGATTTAAAAAGTGAAAGGGTGTGAGCAAGTAAAGCAGCAAAAGCAAATTATGCTCACATGTTTTGCAGTGGAAAGTGCTATGATTTTGAAGTGAAAGGTTTCCATGACCACCGCTGTGGTAATTGGCATTAGCACTGCATATAGCTGGCAATTTAAGTGAAAATTACTACCTTGGTTCATACTCCTACTGTGTTTATTTAAAGACTGAGCTATCACTCATGATTTAGAGCTATTAGTCCCCCAAAATAGTTTAAGCTATTTTAGTAGAACATTTTTTTCTTTTTTTTACTTTTATTCTTTTTTATCTTAATAGCCCACCACTCCTGCCTTTTAAATGAGTTTTTCAGAATCTGAGAGAAAACCCAACATCTCATACAATGTTTATTCTCAAATAGGCATATGGTGTTCTACTGCATATAAAGTCACCTTGTCATGTTATGTCTGTCCCTTGAAACTACTACATAGTAGGAGAAATCGTGTTACCTACCTATGACATCAGACTCAAATAACTTTTTCTATAAGTAAAATCATGTTTTCATCTTTATGTATAAATTGCTGCATTAACCAGCCAAACTGGGTGTTTAGATACCTACGTAAGTTGTGAGAATACGTTTGGGATGGTGTTATCCACACAACAGGTAGATTTGATCCCTTGGTGGGTGTCACCCCAATGACCACAGCCAAGGAGGATTTAACAAGGGGATCTGATTACTTACAACAAGTCAGGAGGACACCAGGGGTAGTCCCCAAAGCAGTGACTCCCCACACCAAGAAGAAAGCAGGGATACTATTGGGCTGATTAACTGAGTCATTGTATGTAGAGGTGGAGTAAAGGCCGTGAAGGTGCTGTCATTGATCATGCTTCAACATACATCCCATGTATTGAAAATGGCAAACCAGCTCCTCCCTGGGTGAAGGTTTTAATATGGTAATCAGGAGAGTTCACCAAAGTTCATTTCCAACTCAGGCATCTCTGGATCTGACCAATTTTTGTTTTTCCATGGGTGAGCTTGGAAAAGGCCGAGCTTGGAAATAAGAACTCAAGGTGTAATAAGTACAAGTGGGTACTTTTTCACAGTGTGTAACCAAAAACTTAGGGACTATGCGTTACAACAATATGACTTAAAATATAAGCCAGGTGGGAATATATATATATATATTGATGTATATATATCCACAAGGAGGGATCCTTGGGAATACCTTAAAATTACGAATAAAAGTATTTATTAATTTTAAGCTGATTGCTTTATTTTCTTCCAGTGGCTATGAATAAGAATACACACGCACACGTATATTCATATATATCTGACAAAAACGTATTATGAGTATAAACTAAACATAGATGTCTATAAACAAAAATATTATTAAGATAGATTGAGAGAACCTGGAATTAGAGTAAGATGTACACTATGAAGAACAAAAATAATGGAGTAAGTTCTGACTACCCAAAGACAGAGGCTATCACTGTCCTTCTAAGCTAAAATTGAGGCCAAACAAGTGAACCATGGGACTGTGGATTGATAGTGCTATTTTATAGATTGTGTAGATAAAGTTCACAAGTAAGAACAATGTCTGGTTAATGATTGGAAGAGACTGTTCAATATCAGTTTGCCATAGACACAAGAAAGATGGTTTCACATATGATTTAATCTCTATTATATGAAGAAATTATTTAATCAGGTTCACTGTATAAAATTTGCCACTCATTTAAAATTTTGATCTGGAAAGGGGAACTAAAGGATTATAGACAAATAGTGGAGTCTTATTTGAATCAATTATTTTATTACCCACTGAAGTTTTTGTTGTCTTTTAAAAATGACATTCAATCTATTTCAGTGTATATTAATAGAGTGTTAAAGGAAGAAAGTTAATATATATCTACCTCTCAAATATCAATAACTTTCTTAAATACAAATTACCTTATTATTGAATTCCCTTACCAACTTTTTTTTAACACAGAATATTTACCACATAAAGATGAAGAACAACTGCCTTCTCTCCCACCATCTAGTGGGAGACCTGAACCATTTCCCCTTATCGCTGCCCTAACTCTACCACAAATTCTCTGACATAGGGGAAATTGTCTTGTAAAACTTAATTTCCATACCAGGGAAATGGCAGTTTCCCTTTATAGTCACGACATCTCATTCAACAGAAAATGACAATTTTAGCTTTGTGACGAAGATTGTGCTATATGTCTTTTCACGCTACTAGAAAGTGAAAAAAATGAATTTGTCTCTCAAATGTTTACTTATTAATTAATATGTTTTTCTGTAATCAAAACATTCAGTAAAGCGTGTCCTGGTTTTACCCTGAAAATTCTAGCAAGTTAAATGCAAATAGTACATGTGATTCTCTGTGTTTCAAAGGTTTTCATTGGTGTTCTGTTGTCTATTAGATTACATGCAAACCACTAATCAAATAAGCCAGTTGTAAAAAATAATCCACAGACCTAGAAACCCAATAATTCAGCATGAGTGGAGTAAGGACAAAGAGAAGCTAATTAAGGAGGAGATTCTATCCTGAATCTTCATTAGAAGTCAGTTACCCCGGCCGGACATGGTGGCTCATGCCCGTAATCCCAGTATTTTGGAAGGGCAAGGCAGGGGCATCACTTGAGGTCAGGAGTTCAAGATCAGCTTGGCTAGCATGGTGAAACTCAACCTTTACCAAAAAATACAAAAATTAGCCAGGTGTGGTAGTACACACTTGTAATTCCAGCTACTGGGGAGGCTTAGGCACAAGAATCACTTGAACCTGGGAGTCAGATATTGCAGTGAGACAAGATCACGCCATTGTACTCCAGCCTGGGCATGAGAATGAGATCCTGTCTCCAAAAAAAGAAGGAAAAAAAAAAAAGATCATTTACCATTTACCTTGACATCTCCATTTCCTTCAGACTGTTTGGCTCACCCAAATTATAATTTTTAGTGCAATTATTCTTAAGACTTTTGCACTTAAATAATAGAAAGCGGGACAATGTTTCTAGTATACCTTGACATTTTGAAGGAGTCTGTATTTTCTATAATTTTTCACTTCCGATATAGTCTTGATATCTGCCTGGTATCTGACTTCTTAAATAACTGTCTCTTCCATTCCAAGTTTGTGAGCTAGACAGAAACCTATATCAACAGTTTGAGTCAACAGAAGTGATATATTGTTACATATTACAGCCATAAAATGATAAAATTTACTTTTAGCAATCTTTATTTCTAAAAGCCTCTCAACATTTTTTCCTATAGAGACACCACCTACAGTCCTCTAATTTGACTGCACTCTCTGCTTTCCTTGACTGTTTCCCTTTTTCTAACTCAAATTTATATCCATTTCTACAAAAGCATGTTAATTAGCTCCATGTGATGCTTTGACTTACCTCAAGGTAACTGCTTTAAAATATCATCTAAGAAAATTTTCATTAGCTATATAATTTTAATTTAATCCTTTAAAGTTATGATAGCATCAGCATATTAAAACTCAGCCAAGGACATTGTCCACATATTTTAAAAATACATTTTAGTCAATTAGAAAGATACATAACATTCTCATAAATACTACTTAACTATAACAATTGATATATGTCATTCTACTTAGATCCTAAAAGTATTTCCTAGCATTCCTCTACCAATCTGATTATAGAAGACAGCAGATCTAATATTGACATCTTGGAAGTTCCCTTTAAATAGGATCCATAATTATCATAAAGAGTAAAAAAAGGTGTGACAAACTTGGAGAGACAGAATAAGGCAGTAGACACGAGAAATATCTTTTTCTATATAGCCTTATTAAGGGCAAATTAATTATAGTCACAATTAAATGGATTGTGATAAACCCTAAGTCAAATGATTTCGAAGTATGACAGGTGCTAAGCAGAGAAACATTATGCAAAGCCTTAAAATTATCTCCTTTAGTTTAATCCTGAGTTCGTAGGTTTTTTTTTTTTTTTTTTTCTTTTTAAGGTCAATGAATCAAGGGCATGCCCATAGATCGATTGCTTTTCTGTACTACTCATTTTCTGGCTGACCATACAAATGGTTGTCTCTTTTTCAAGGTCACACCACTGAATCTTTTCTCCATTTATGTGTATATGTAACATATTTCTAAATATGAAGTATCTGGTTTCATTCCTTAACAACACTATTTGCATGAGTAAAACCACCAAGTACAAAGCAATATTAAGCTTGGGAGGTGCCAAGAGAGAAGCAACAAAGGCAAACACACGAATTTACTTCCTTATTGTGTATTTCAAGCCAGTCAAGTTTTAAATTAGCGTTACCATCAACAAAATATGAATTATCTCATTCTCCTGAATTTGTTTAATATATTTCTTGCCTCAACATTCATTTTTAGGCCTCACATGAGTTTTCTGAAACTTAGTCATACTCTACCATCTTTGGTCTAGTTAAAACTTCCTCTCCCCATGTGGTGTGATTGACATATAACCCACTTGTTCCTTAACCCACAGACCCAAAGCCCAACAGATCTCATAGGTTTTGACCATGGCAAAACCTAATGGTTTATGCCAGAGTCATGCAAATTAAGTATCCACCCCTGCACTTTTTTTTTAAACAAACCTATCCATAACTCCCTTGAGAAAGCTTAAAGGATAATGCCATGTACCTTAATAAAGACACACTTGTACAGGTCTTTTCTGTCTCTTGCTTTCCACCCACTGGTTGAGCTCTCAGCCTCCTGCAGATTTCCTGTCAACCCTCTACTGGCACTCCTATCCTCTCTGGGATCCGTAAGTATCAAACATAAGCTATTTTATGCATTTTTAACTCCTCATTGTGTCTCACCTGAACCTAAATTTACCCCAATCAGGGCTCTCCTAGATAGTGGCTACCTTGGCTTATGGCCATTCTTGACAGAGAGACATCAAGAACAAATTGGAAAGAAACTATAAGAAACAAAATCATAATAGTCATTTTACTGATAATATTTTTATATAACAAATATTCATTGAGCATTGAATCTTTTTCTGATACAATCCTAGATATTTGGGACATAATGATGAAAACGACAGAGAAAAATACCCAGTGTTATGGAGAATGTATTTTAGTAGAAAAACAGATAAATGAATGAATTCAAACAAGAAGTACTATGAAAAAAAAGCATGATAAATGGGTGAACAGTGCTATTTCACATAAGGTGATCAGGAAATGGCCCTCAGAGGAAGTGGCACGTGAACAGAGTCTTTAATGAAGGGAGGTTGAACTGTAATTACAGGTTAAAGGAGCTCTGGAAATTGTAATACAGATATACACATATGTGTCTATATGTGTCCAGATTTATATGTGTGTATATATATTTACACAGAATCACACAAATGCCACCTTCCTACTATTAGCTAAAAAAACCCAAAAAGTGATGTGTCAGCTTTGTCCATGCTATGATGGCCCAAAATATAGTCCAAAAAGTCAGCTCAGAAAACTTTTTGGACTGGTATTGTTTTCTGGCTTCTAGAACATTGTGGAGACCCTATCACAAAAAAAAAAAAAACAAAACCAAATAAATGAAAATCAAGAAACCACGATCTCTGACATTCTTTCCAGCCATGACACAAAAATTAGTTGCAGTAAGAGCATGGAAATTGTCTTTTTTCCTTCCACTAACTTGGTTCGATGGTTAGCTAGTGACAGTCCATGGCAGCACATAAATAAGGTAGAAATTGTCTAGCTAAATTAAAGATTTCTGCTCTGGATGTAAGGGCAAGGAAGGGAGGCTTGCCAGATCTATTCACCATTGTTGCTCTATAAAATATGATTGATGCCATATTTTGCCATCAATTGATGCCAATGCTCCTTCTCAAGAAATTTTTTTAATGACCCATTTTACATATATTCCAAAATAAATGCCCAATAAATATTTGATGAATTAGCAATCAAAGATCAGTTTTCATGATAGTCCTCCTGATGAATATATAAGAAAGAACTAGTAAATTATATGCAAAAAGCTCACTACAACTGCTGATGGAGGATCCAATTGGCCTTTAATTTGTCAGAAAAGTCCAGGCAAGAAAAACAGTCAACTGTAGTTGAGGCAAAAACACACACTCAGGATGTGCCTCAACATTGGTATCACAGTTCTATGCATCCAAGCAGTTTCAAATAAGCATACAGTGGTCAATACGCTCTCACCCCTCTTCTGGAACAAACGTGGCACATTTTAACTAGATCCCTAAGCCCCCAAACCCACGACAGCAGGGAAATAAATAAATTAGCTCAGATGAAAATTATAATACAATCATCCCTTTTTCTTTGAAAATCCTTTCCCATTTAATAATATTTAATAGATGCATTTTTGCCATTCTCTTCTCACAAAATAGAAAGTTAATTTAGAAGGATATAGTCAATTCTATTTTTTTTTAACTGTCATTTAAGATTCAGGGGTGCACATGCAGGTTTGTTATATATGTAAACTCATGTCACGAGGATTTGATGAACAGATTATTTTGTCATCCACATACCAAACATAGTATTTCATAGTTATTTTTTTCCAATCCTCTTTTTTCTCTCACCCTCCACCCTCAAGTAGGCCCCAGTGTCTGTAGTTTCCCATTTTGTGTCCATGTGTTTTCATTATTTAGCTAACACTTATAAGTGAAAACATGCAGTATTTGATTGTTCTGTTACTGTGTTACTTTGCTAAGGATAATGGCCTTCAGCTCCATCCACGTTCCTGCAAAGGACATGATCTCATTCTTTTTTATGGCTTCATTTATTCCATGGTGTACATTTACCACATTTTCTTTATTCAATCTACTGTTAATGTCTTTGTTAATGTGAATACTGCTACAATGAACATACATGTGCATGTGCCTTTATGGTAGAACAACTTCTATTCCTTTGGGTATATGGCTAGTAATGGGATTGCTGGGTTAAATGGTAGTTTCGTTTTTAGTTCTTTGAGGAATTGCCACACTGCTTTCCAGAATTGTTTAACTAATATACAGTCCTACCAGTAGTGTATAAATGTTCTCTTTTCTCTGCAGCCTCGACACCATCCAGTATTTTTTTTTTTTGCTTTTAATAACAGCCACTCTGACTGGTAGTACCTCATTGTGGTTTTAATTTGCATTTCTCTAATGATAGTGATATTGAGCATTTTTTCATATGCTTGTTGGCTGCCACTCTGACTGGTAGCACCTCATTGTGGTTTTAATTTGCATTTCTCTAATGATAGTGATATTGAGCATTTTTTCATATGCTTGTTGGCTGCCTGTATGTCTTCTTTTAAAAAGTGTCTGTTCATGTCCTTTGCCCACTTTTTAATGCAGCTGTTTGTATTTTTCTTGTAAATATGTTTAAGTTCCTTACAGATGCTGGATATTAGGCCTTTGGCAGATGCAGAGTTTGCAAACATTTTCTCCCATTCTGTAAATTTTTCTCCACTTTCTTTATAATTTCTTTTGCTGTGCAGATGCTCTTTAGTTTAATGAGATCCCATTTGTCAATCTTTGCTTTTGTTGGAATTGCTTTCCGCATCTTTGTCATGAAATCTTTGCCAGTTTCTATACTGAGTATGGTAGTTCTTAGGACGTTTTCCAGGGTTTTTAACATTTAAGTCTTTAATCTATCTTGGGTTGATATTTGTATATGGTATGAGAAAGGGGTCCAGTTTTGCTAGTCATCCCGGTACCATTTATTGATAGGGATTCTTTTCCCCATTGCTTGTTTTTGTCAACTTTGTTGAGGTCACATGGCTGCAGGTGTTTGGCCTTATTTCTGGGCTCTATTCTCTTCTGGTCTATGTGTCTGATTTTGTACCAGTATGATGCTGTTTTGTTTACTGTAGCCTTGTAGCATAGTTTGAAGTTGGGTAACGTGATGCCTCCAGATTTTTTCTTTCTGCTTAGGATTGCCTTCGATATTTGGGATATTTTTAGGTTCCATGTAAATTTTAAAATAGTTTTTCCTGGTTCTGTGAAGAACATCATTCCTAGTTTGATCATAATAGCATGAAATCTGTAATGTTGGGGAGGCAGTATAGCCATTTTAAGGATATTGATTCTTCCTATTTATGAGCATGGAATGTTTTTCCACTTTTTTGGTGTCATCTCTGATTGTTTTTAAGAGTGTTTTGTAATTCTCTTTATAGAGGCCTTACACCTCCTGGGTAGCTGTATTTTTTTTTTTATTCTTCATGTATTTTATTCTTTTTGTAGCAATTGTGAATGGGATTGCTTTCCTGATTTGGTTCTCAGCTTGGATGTTGTTGATGTATAAGAGTGCTACTCACTTTTGTATGTTGATTTTTTAGCCTGAGATTTTGCTGAAGTTGTTATCGCTCTAGGAGCTTTGGAACAGGGACTATCGGGTTTTCTTGATATAAAATCATGTAGTTTGCAAGCAGAGAGAGTTGAACTTCCTCTGTTTTTATTTGATTGACTTTTTATTTCCTTCTCTTGCCTGATTCTTCTGACCAGGGCTTCCAATGCTATGTTGAATAGGAGTGAATTTGCTGAGGTTTGTTTTACATCTAATTGCGTGGTCAATTTGAGAGTATGTGTTCTGTGGTGATAAGAAGAATGTATATTCTGTTGTTTTGACATGGAGAGTTCTGTAGATGTCTATTATGTTCATTTGATCAAATGTTCAGTTCCAGTACTGAATATCTTTGTTAGTTTTCTGCCTTGATGATCTAATACTGTCAGTGGGGTTTTGAAGTATCTCACTATTATTGTATGAGAATCTAAGTCTCTTCATGGTTTTCTAAGAATTTGCTTTGTGAATCTGGGTGCTCCTGTGGTGGGTGCATATATATTTAGCATAGTTAGATCTTCTTGTTGTATTGAATAATTTTTCTTTTATAATGTTTGTTGGTTTAATGGCTGTGAATTCTTCTGTTTGTGCTTTAGTTGCTGAACATCTTTTTTTTTTTGCAATTTTTAAATGAATTTAAAAATTTCATAATTTTTAAATGAATCATTTTAAGATGAATAATTCCTTTAATAATGTGAACCTAAATGTCTCAAACTCCATTAAAAAAGGCAATACTTATTTTAATATATCAAATAACATACTTCAAATATTTCATCCTGCTGTACTGTGGAGAGTCGTGGTTTACTGTTTGCTTATTTGTTTCCATAGTCACCTGCTAAGTATATCTTGGACTAAAACGAAGATATTCCCATCTCTCACAAACTTGTCCTGGATATGGGGTCCTCTGCTCCAAATGGCTGCCACCCACTCTCTCCACAGGCCTTGGCTCTTTTCAGTGCAGTTGCCTTCAAAGTTCTGGACAGGCATCTTCCCTCAGGCTGCCACTGTTCTCCTCTTTATTGCTTTGTCGTGACTGTGGTCACAGGACCTTGTTTTAATTACCTATAATGATAGCTGAGAGCAGATGGTAAATTGTGATGAGGATGAACCAAAGGTTTAGAAATAATCAAAGAGAAGTACAACTCAAGAGTATCAGGAGTGATTTATGATTTCATATAAGCCCACAGATTCATCCCATTCCCATGGGTTCCTGTAGAATATAGAACTATTTTTTTATGAAAGGTGTTAGCTTATGCCTACTTCTTCATGGCTCTTACTACTAGGCATGATCAATGTCTTAATTGTGAAAATATGAATGATAAGAAATAGTATATTACCACATTTTAACTTATATTTTAAAAGCTTTGGATTAATTTAAAAATTTCAACATGCTATAGATATATTTATTTTTACATGATATGTATCCTTTTCATCTTTGTTTAACTTGTAGTCTTTTTAGCCCTTTTGTACCTTATGATTCCATTTTATTTTATTGCCAATTTGTATTCTACCAAATTCCCATAAACTTGTAGCTTAACCCAAAAACTAGAAAATTACCAATAACTTGAATTTCCTAGGTATTCCTCTATCATATCAGCATCTAGACTCCCTCTGACAGATAATCATTATTGTTGCACAAACTATCATCTGTCCTTGTACATTCGTTTTCTCTCTTGTCTTACAGTAATAAAGTTTAAAATAGCATTCAGATATCCAGCTAAAATACATCATTCTCAATCTGGCTAGAATAGCCACATGACTAATTAATTTTTTACGTACCAAATATAAAGTGAAAAGATTAGGTTTTAAGTATAAAACTTAGTTTTGACAAATGCTAAGGCTTGTATAATCTGGACCACTTACAAGACAGAGAATATTTTCATCATCCCAATGAGTTATCTTGTGCCCCTTGCAAGGTAATCTATACCCACATCAAAACAACCAGTTATGTAAATTTTATCCCCATATCTTAATTTGCTTTCTTCTAGAATTTATATAAATGTGCATACTTTTTTGTATATGCCTTCTTTCATATAAGTTTTTGAGATTGCCATGTATTTTAGTAGTTTGTTCTTTTCTTTGCTGAGCAGTATTTCATTGTATGAATATACCACAATTATATATTCAATCTCCTATTGATGGATAGACACTTGACCTGTTTATAGTTTTTGCCTATTATGAATAAGGTGCCAATGAACATTGTTATACAAGGTTATATATATATATAGTTTCATCTTTCTTGAATAAATGACCAGGGAAAGGGGATTGCTGAGTCTTAGGGTAGATATAGCTCCTTAAATAAATTACAAAATATTTTTCCAAAGTTTTTTAAAAATATATTTTGCCTGCCCATCAACAATATATGAGAGTTCTGATAATATTACATTGGGGATCAATAATCTCTTCCTGTAAGGGGATAGCTAATAATTATTATTGTCTTTGTGAGCTATACAGCCTCTATAACAACTACCTAATCCTACCATTGTAGTGTGAAAGCATCTACAGATAATACAAAAATAAATAGGCATTGCTGTGTTCTAATAAAACTTTCTTTATGTCAAGAAAACAGGCCAGGCGCGGTGGCTCACGCCTGTAATCCCAGCGCTTTGGGAGGCCAAGGCGGGTGGATCACGAGGTCAGGAAATCGAGATCATCCTGGCTAAGACAATGAAACCCCGTCTCTATTAAAAATACCAAAAATTAGCCGGGGGTGGTGGCGGGCCCTGTAGTCCCAGCTACTCGGGAGGCTGGAGCAGGAGAATGGCGTGAACCTGGGAGGCGGAGCTTGCAGTGAGCCGAGATCGCGCTACTGCACTCCAGCCTAGGTGACAGAGCAAGACTCCGTCTCAAAAAACAAAAAAACAAAAAACAAAGCAAAAGAAAGGAAAGAAAGAAAGAAAGAAAGGAAACAGGCCACAAAGAGATCTTTCTCCTAGGTCACATTTGACACTCCTTGCTCTGCATCATATCCAGCGTTTGGTGTCATCAATATTTTTTATTTTAGCCATGCAATTAGATGTGATTTTGCTTTGCATTCCTCTGATAACTAATCATGTTGAAAATAAAATCTAAGGCTCATTGGCCATTCAGTCACTTTTCTTTCTGAAACGTCAGTTCAAATTAGATTATCATTATTATTGTATTGTTTATCATTTTATTGAGGAAAGCAGATAAGTCTTTTCTTAGTGTATGTTTATGAATATTTTCTTTTCTCCCATTATGTGACTTGGCTATTTATTTTCTTAGTGGTACCTCTTAGTGAGCAAATGTTTTAGTTTTTAAAAAATCCAAATATATTATCATTTGTATATGTATATACTTAAAATGCTTTTCTTAGTGTTTTCTGTTTTTCCTTTGTGAAGTCTTTGCTCACTTATGATTTGTGAAGATATTCTTCATTTTTTTCTAGAAATTTTATAGTTTGGTTTCTACATGTAAGTCTATAATCCATCAATGTGAAATAGAAGTCGTTAGAGCAGACATTCTTGTCTTGTATCTGAACTTATAGGTAACAAATGTCTTTCATTATGAACTATAATTTTTTTTGAAAATGCCACTTATAAAATTTAAAATGTTCTATTTTATTATGTTTGTATGTTGATAGTTTTTATCATCAATGAATGTTGAATATTATCAAATGTTTTTTTCTTCATCTATGAACATAATTACAGCAAGTAAATGCAAAAACTGGTATTAAAAGTGAAGTATTCTATCACTAGGGCCTATAATCTTAATGTATACAATAAGTGATAAATTTGAAAAAGAAGTCATTGGGAATGTATATAATATATAATCACATGTTTCTGAGCCTCATATGACCAAAGTGAGGACACAGATAAGACCTTTGACTCAGTACAAAGAAATATATTCAAGTTGAACATTCAACTCCAAGATATCCCTGGAGTTATTCAAAGAGAGGCTGAGAACACACAACAAAAAAATGTCATAACAATGTCAGAAGTAGATAGAAATGTGGAAGGTATGATGTATAAATTCCTTTCTGTTTCTGAGTTTAAATGAGTAAATATTGTAAATATAAGGAAAGGAACATCTGTGCATGATTTTTTGGAATAGAATTGCTAGCATGACTCAGTTCTTCACTCTGTCACTACAGCTATAAGTGAGATAATTCTTTCCCTAAAATTTCTCTCTTCAGTATCTTTACACTGTCATTAAAATCAGCCAATAAGTGGCAGAGATTGACTTTAGTGAATAAAATTCAAGTTGACAATGAGATGAACAAGGACCAGTTTAGTACTCAGTCGTTATTGAAATGAACAATGACACTTAAGCTAATGTCTTAATGTTCTGCTGTTGATAAAAGATGTAATAATTTTTCAGCAGTTTTTAAAGAAGACCTCAAGAAATACACACCATCAGCTTCACAAAAATGAATACACATTATGAACTTCAGCTAATTCTATCTCTGGATGCACTGAGTATATAGACTAAATATACTTGTCACTTGCATGTGTGTTTCAAGCTGATATCACCTTCATTCTAAACCACAGGACAGGATTCAACTTCAGTGGCCTTCACATGGTCAACATGCTCCTCATCAGAAATTATCCCAAAGCTTTACAGGGTCTTGTCACTACTATATCTGCCTTGATATTTTATTTATTTATGAATAAAAAACAATATGTTAAAGGCAGTTTTTTTGGGAAAAAAATTAATTTCAGGCACATAAGTAGTTTACTGATGGGGAAGGATCACTGTATTACTGGTAATACTCCTAAATATTTATGTTGCATATGGTAAATAAAACACATTGTATGAACTGATTGATGCAGAGAAAATATAATTGCAACATTAGGTTTTTAAAAAAGCAGGACACATATGACGTCTAAAGTTTCATCCTTAAATGATAGATTTTATCTTCTAATAGATACATGTTAGAATAAGTACTTACTCAGGGAATAGGAACAGCTCCAGTCTCCAACTCCCAGCGCGAAGGACACAGAAGACCGGTGATTTCTGCATTTTGAACTGAGGTACTGGG
>NW_012114755.1:7196784-7220414 GCF_000951035.1 Colobus angolensis palliatus
ATGTAACAAACCTGCACGTTATGCACATGTACCCTAGAACTTAAAGTATAATAATAAAAAAAAAAAAAATAAAAAAAAAGTACTTACTCAGTTTTTACAGATACTAAATGCTGGATTTATTGACTTTAGATGCCATGCAATTAGTAGCATATATTGATGAGCAGCATAGAGAATAATGATAAATATAATAATCACTGAGATAATTTCAAAAGACTATGTTATCTGTACTTTAGTGTGTGAAAATCAACCAAACTAAACGCTGAAATCAGTGTCAAAGAGAAATCTGCATTCTCATGTTCAATGAAAGCTTAATTCACCATAACCAAAATATGGAATCAACTTAAGTGTCCATCAGTGGATGAATGGGTAAAGAAAGTGTGGTGCATATACACGATATAGTATTCATCCTTAAAAAAGAATATAATTCTATCATTTGCAAAAACATGGATGAACCTGGAGGACATTATGTTAAGTAAAATAAGTAAGCCTAAGAAAGACAAATAACACATGATCTCACTTATAGATGGAATTTAAAATTTTTTAACCCAAAGAAGTGGAGAGTAGAATAGTGGTTGGAGGTGGGTGGAGAGTTGGGGAAATGTTTGTTAAAGGAGACAAAATTTTGCTTGGTTAGGGGGAATAATTTCAAGAGCTATCCTTTACAACATAGTGACTATAATAAATGACAATATAGTTTGAAAATCACCAAGAGAATAGATTTTAAGTGCTTTTACCAAAAAATGATAAGTATATGAGGTAATATGTTAATTAACTCAAATGAGCCATTTCACAGTGTATACATATTTCAAAACATCGTTTTGCACACAATGAATGAAAATATAATTTCAATTTGTCAATTAAAAATAAAACAAATATTATAAATATGAATATTTGAATGTTATTCTACTTAAAGTACAATTGTAAGTAATTATAAATGTTGAACAATTAAGAAGTTAAAATCTATGAGAGAAATATGATTCCTCAAATAATTATGTATCCAGCTTTTAAAACTTTATCTTAGAGTAAGCAAAAATGTATTTTTACATTTGGAAACAAATGTTAACAGTATACATTAATAATTGATATTTTAAAAATTGTTCTTACTTAAAAAAATGAAGAAATATTTTGACTTCACAATAATTGTTGCCATATTACCTAGAGTGATAGTTTTAGGTAACAAAATAAAATAAATAGTAAAATGTAAAAAAATCAACAAATAACTAAAAGCATCATGAAATACTTGACCTGTTTGGTCCTCACTCATGGCAAATGTTACAAGCATAATACTTTATATTGGCTTTAATGTTTGGATGCCCATGCCCAGGTTCTAACCTGATCTATGATTTTTAGAGCACAATTTTACAACTATATACGTTACAACTGCTTTAATGTTTCATGTGTCATCATAATACAATCCAAAGTTATACAGAACACCAAGAACAATTCAAAGTGTGGTGTATCTTTTTGCTCATTAATAATTTAATAACATGATATACTCTGTTGACCCAACTTTGAAAATAACTCTCTTAAGAATCATCTCACTTATAATCCAATACTTTCTCATTGATTTAACCACTAATACCTTCTTATTCTCAGTTTCATCTACTCTTGGGAATTAAAAATTTCTGTACAACTAATCAGCACCTATGGGCTAACTTCTTGGCAGGGTGGGATAATTATAGCTCTATCAATCTTTTACACATTTGGAATAATATCAGTGTGATTTAATATCCATGTGATTGGATACAGTATTTGGAGAGTGCTTATGGGCAACATTGCTGTTTTGTGTCAAATTGTCAGTTGAACACCTGATCTGTTTCAGCACTGTTATTCTTCAAAAGAAGTCTCAAAGAACATTTAACCTTCTGGGGAAGACAAATATCTATAAGTCTTTGGATGAAGCAATGTATTAAGAATTATAGTAATGATGTTAGAAAACTATTTGAATACAAAGAAGGCAAAAGAATCATTAAGGAGATGTTATGTAACCAAATTTCTGGGTTAAGTAGGATTTTGCCAGAGAAAAGCATGTTGAAGGTAAGGTGGAATTGAGTATTTCTAGGAAAAAGCATAGCAGATAAAAAGGCACAAGGATGAAAATCTACTGTTTGCGTGGTATTTTCATACAGATGCCACTGTTATTCCACAATAACCATATTGTTGCAATCAGCAGTCACTTTTATCCAGGTGTAGATGTAACTCAATTTATTTTTCATGTGCTTTCACACTTTTGAAACTGCACTACTTAGCAGATGCTCTGCACTGTTGTCTTGATACCTATACTTTTATAACAATTGAAACGTGAATATGAAAGTTCTAAACAAAGTGAACAATTGCATTCTTTTCAAAATGTTGCCCTGTTCAACCAATTAATCATAATAAATGAGATATTGGTGTGAAGTTTAGGCCTATTTCAGACTAATATTTAACATGTAGTTTTTTGTTTGCTTGTATAATTGAACCAATTATGTTGACTAAATTCAAGAACATCATTGAGGCTTCTAGTACTAGGTATGTGTGATGAACTACATTCCCAGTCCTGTATCAGCTTTCAGCATCGCCTGATATAAAAACAGCCACCATCTTGACCTTTCCAAATATTGATTTGGGCAGTAGACCATGCACAAAAGATAACACAGCCAGACAACTAATCACAGAAGCACTTTAACCAGAATTAATAGGTGTTTCATCAAGCAAGTCCCAATTTCTAATATGGTAAAAATGATAGCTAATATTAACAGGAGCCAAACAATAACAAAACAGGAGTTTAGACCTCATTAATACTGTGAAAATATCTTTGCTGCTCAGACAGCAGAAGAGATAAATACCTCATGATTTTTCCACTTCATTGTCTCCATATTTCTTGATAATATAATAGTCAGAAGTTTCCTTCCTTTAAGTGGGATATTTGCAGGGATGGATTTGGTATGTAGAGGCATAGAGCCTTGAGATCTCCAGCAGCAAGAGAGCTGAATGATGGCAAAAGTATAAAAAGTCTTGACAGTTCCCAGCTGTGCAATTGCCCACAAATGCTTACATTCCCACTACTAATGCCATTGTCCTCAATTAAGATAACTAAATGCATTTTAATGGTTTAAAATTAGTCTAAATTTCTAGATTTTTATTAGAAGACCTATGTTCTAGTCTTTGCTATAACATTTAGCAGTGTTGAAAATTTTGTCAACATTTCCTACTCTATTTCAATTTTCTCCTCTAAAACTGGTTTAGTAACAACTTACCTCTCTGGTAAAACTGGTTCATTTTGGGAATCCAAAAATGTAATAATCGTTGAAATTGTTTATTTGTATTTTCTATGAAAAGTATATGAATTTGTATTATATATACAGACACACACACACACACATATATATATGGAAGTTTTGCTTTGTCCTAGAAAGAATTGTATTGGGGTTCTGATGAATGTCAATTTAAAACATGCAGAGGAATAAGGTAGGAATCAGGCAATTCATGATTAAAATGTATTTAGGCAACCCAGCTTGTACTCAGCTACAAAGAATATTCAACAGTGAAACTTGTAGTATGAGATTATTAAAAAGTATGAGGTGTGTTGCGTGGATGTATACATAAGTGCAAAAATCTTGAAGATCTTGAAGGGTATCCTTTAACCATGGTTACCTCAGGAAACAGAATTCTCTGCTACAAAATTCACACACAGCTATTTAAAGTTAATGAAAATGAAAAATAAGTAAACCCTAAAAACTGGGGAAATCAAAGCTCTTAAAGGCAAAAAAATTTGTATATCATTACAAATCAAATTAATAATGAAGCAGAAACAGAATTCTAATATACTGTTTTCCAATAGAAAGTGCTTTGTGCATCATCACTTTGTGATACCAAATATGAAAATACACAGTTCTGTACACAACCAAGTAGAGTTTTGACTGGATAAGCAGAGAAGTGCAGAAATAAAATAAGTATTAGCACTAATGTGAATTCATAGCTTAAAGTTATTTGAGGAAAGTAACTATGATTTATTGTAATTGTTAATACACAAGCTATCAGTGTACAAGGTAACAATTGCTATTCTCATAATCATGAATATAATTATATATTCTTCATCAAAATGTGACTTCCTTCAGAACAAATATTAATTTAATACTTTATATTTATTAGACAATTTTGGAGAATTGCTTTAATTTAATTTTTATTATAAACTCAAAATTAAAATGTCATAGCTCAATGTATAATGGCTAACTTAATAAATAATTTAACGCTATCTTACCCACAATGAAATTCTATGAAAATTAATGAATGAACCTGTCCTAACTGTACTGTCAAATACTTAATGTATATAGTTATATATTATATATTAATTTTGCCTAAATTCAGATTTATATTATAAAACATAAGTATATATGGAGAATGAGAAAAAATTTAGTTCATCAATGATAGGAAAGTTTGTCTTTAATTTTTTATGTTCGTTTCTAACATTTGTTGTTTATTTTAAGGATTAATAGACATATATTTTTCTTATGGAAACTCTTGGAAAATATAAAAACACAACTATAGAATGTAGTTCTTTCTCAATGTCTCCTTTTTTCAATAAGTGGCAACACCAAAAACTGGAGAGACATCTTTGACCCTTTGACCCTCATTCCCATTACACAATTTAATAAAAAGTTTTCCTGCATGAAATTTTAAAATCTATACTTAACTCACTGGTTTCTATGTTGGTTTTCACATGTTACACTAAGCTAACAAAATGTATGAGCTGATCTTATCTTACTAATCCTAGTCATGGATTATCCAGGATTTATCTCATTGACAGCCAGATTCAATATTTTTAAAGGCAAAAATAAACCATGAAGTTAAAAATCATTTAAAATTGTATTTTATATAAGTAATACATAGTACTTATTATATAAAAAATGTTTATTCTACATACTATATTTTATATATAATACAGTTACATATTACTTATGTTGTTGCATATGTTACTGAAGTCACTTTTTGGATTTCAGTAGGTCACCTAGTAACTTCAGGCTCCTGAATGGTTAAATAAAAAATACCTGAAATAAAAAGACTAAATTAAAATTCTGGTTAATATTTGACTTTAGTCAGTTTACTTTAACAATTTGTATCTTATTTTCATCGTAAAAATGGTTATAATTATAGTATATACTTCATAATGGTGTGAAGTTTGAGGGTAACACTATAATTATCAAGCTTATAAAAATGCCTGTCATATAGTAAATAGCATAATTGTTAGACATCATTTCTTCACCTACCAAAGTCTCTGAAGTAGAATATCTCTAATGTTCTTCCAACACCAGCTTCCTAAGTTTATAATTCTACTTTGTTTTGTTGTCTCTACAATAGTTTTCACCTACTATATTTTAAGGTAGCTTTCCTATGAGCCACATATTATTTAAATACTGTATATGTTTATTTTGTATTGCATATTTCACAAACTTTGATTTACTATCACAGATTCTATTGTTTTTAGTTCCATATTCAAATAACATACAAGTCCATAACATCAGTTTTTAAGATAATTATACTTACTCATTTTCTAAATATTGTAAGTTAAGATGGGTTCTTCTTTAATTTTAAACTTTGAATCAAAATTTCTTAGCTTGTCATTTCAGTGAGAAAATTGGGCTCCAAGTTTATTTAAGGAGAACAGAGAGAGAAAGAGAGAGAGAAAGAGAGAGAGACAGCAATGTGCTTTTTTTTTTTTTTCAGATTTGTATTCTGTCCTCTTTCTTACCATCTTTATTTATGCTAAGGCAGGGAGGATAACTACGTTGTGTCTCCACAACATTTATATGTTGTAATCCCCAATGTGACTGGATTTGGACATAGGGTCAATAAAGAACTAATTATAGCTAAATGAAGTCATAAGGGCTAGCACTTTTATAAGAAGATGAAAGACACCATAGCATTTTTACTCTGTCACATGAGGACACAACAAGAAGGAAGCCCTTCTGCAAACCATGAAGAGAACCCTCAATAGAAACAAACCTTGCTGAAGTCTATCTTGGACTTGTAGCATCCAGAATTGTGAGAAGTAAATATCTCTTGTTTAAATCAATATTTTGTTATAGCAGCCTGAGCAGACTAATGAAACATCGTACACTTTTCAAGTTATTAATAATATTTATAAAATATTCCCTTCATGACAGATAATTCTTAGTCTCACTATCCTATAATTTTAGTAATATGTGTTGTTTTTGTTTTCAGATCATAAGAATATTTTTGAAAAACATGATTTTCCATATCTTTTTCTCCAATCAAATATTTACCTTTAATGGTTTAGGATGACTCAAATTTCTCAGTACTTTTTAAAGATGTGTTATTATATCTATTTATATATATATAATACATAATATTATATATATATAAATATGTATATATTAGAATTTTACATAACATCCATTCTCAGAAAACATTATTATACTCCTAAATAGATAAATTGAAGAGTCTATTAAACACATTGAAAAGTATATGGATGAATATATAGAGTCAAATACTTGTTCTTAACATTATTGCATAATGAGAGGAATGCAGAAAATGTAAATTACATTTAACATACAAAAAATTGTGAAAGGAGTTGAGGCAGAGCATTACCTTATTAATAGCCACTTCCATGCTCCATAGAACTTATTTAGACAATAGCGTGAAGGGTCCTTGTAATTTAATATAACCCAGAATGACACAAAACACTTGGTGGTCTTCTTTGTATAACATAGAAGGAAGCTGCCTTCTATTTCTGTAGAATACTGAAATATTCTGTAGATATTTTGTAGAATGCTATGTCAAGCATGTCATTTTTTTTTTTTTTGTATTTTTGTCTTCATTTCTACCTTATGAATAAGATGGTATGTATTCAGGATGAGAAAAAAAAAAGACTAAAAAGTTCATCAATTTGCCTGGTGTCACACAGCTATTACGTCCTAGAGCCAGAAATCAAATTTCAGCAGTTGACTCAAGAACCCACATACTGAAATGTATATTATTCAGTCCTCATAGCATATAATTGCTTAAATATACAATATTTGTTTACATTATTTGATAAGGATAGTCATGGAGTATTTTGCCCAATTTTGACCATTACAATAAACATGTATGTTTGATTTTTAACTTCTACATGGTCATATATTTTAGCTAAATGCATGGTACCTTGCATCTGTGGTAATTAATTCAAAATGAAATATAGCTCCATATTTTCTCTTCCACATAAAACTTGTTTGTTCATCATCCTTCCCCTTGACATCTTAAAAAGGGCAATCAAATTTCCATGACCCAGTGTGCAATTACTAAGTATGCATAATAAATAAATTTTAAAAATAAAAAAGGAAACAGAAGAAAAACATAATTGAGCACAGAGAAATAGCAGAGGTAACATCCAAGTTCAATAAAAGCAGGAACTATGTAACTTTTAATTTGCCAATAAATACTCAAAATTATTACTCCAAGTAATTGTTGAATGACTGAATAAAAATAGATTTTTCCACAGAAACATATCACACAGTTGAGTTAAAAGCCAGCCATAAATAATAATAATCCCTGCCATTATGTAAAACCAAAGATGCACCAGACTGAGCTAATTATTTTATATGGATTTTGCCATTTAATTCTGATTCTTAAAAAGTGAGTATTATAGTTGACTCATTTACATAGGACTGAAAAGACAAATTTATTTTATTCAAGGGAACAGAGCCAGACTGGGAGTAGAGTCAAAACTATAATAAACAACAAGTTGGAAAAAAAAAAAGAGAGAGAGAGAGAGAAGCTCAGTCTGAAGACTTTTGCTCACTGAAACAGCTTTCTGGGATAGTGAAGAATTGGGTGATGGAGGTAGACAAGGAATCACTTTACAACCATTGAAGCAAGACATTTTATATGGTGAAAGCTGCAGGCAAATGCTGAATCTGAGAATCTTTATCATCTTCTTGTAACCTTTGGTCTCATAATGTTGCAATTAAGCCTGTTGTTTTCTTTCATTCATTTGTACTTTCACATATGTAAACCCTAGGCCAGGAATCCTATTTCTTGGCTTCCATCTTCACTGTTATGCAAGCTTGGGCTCCAGTGAATGTTTCTTCTATATCCCTATTCCTGCTTTGTCTTAAAATAGTTTTTCTCTCCACCCAAGATCCTGTTGACTGCATTATAATGCCTCTATGGTGTCATTATATTTGTGTATGTCTGCCTCTTTCACCAGCTTGTGAGCTCTTTTGTAAATCCCTGGTGTTAGCATTGTATCTGATACATAAAAGGTCTAAAATAAGTCATCATTACATACTAAATAAAAGACAATTCAACCTAGAACTTTAATCTGAATTGTTTAGTTTAGTTCAGGAAACATAAGGCAAAACACTTTATGAAATTTTAAATGAAGAAAGAAAAGAAAATTTGTGTTCAACTAATAAGGAAGAGAAAGAAATGTTCTCCTTCTCCATATTTAAGAATGCAGTGACTAAGCGGGAATCCAAGTGCTTCGTTATTCTTTTGAGATCTGCTGTTGACAAGTGAAAAGGTTTTTATATCTTTATAAATATTCACACTGGTAATGTAATCCAGTCACCTTGGCTTACTTATTTTGTAAGATGTTTTGGAGTGGGGTGATGGGGGATGTTCAAAATCTATTATTCATTCTTATTGTACATTTGTTTTAAATGTACTGGAGAAGAGAATACAATACAAATGTACTTAATTTGTTTTAGCACAGTATAAATATTTATTGGAGAAATTTATTGATCTTCCCTCAAGACAAAAATGATGAAGTAAATATTTCATTTATGTTATTTGTAGTAAATATTTCTGGGTTTTGTCATGATTTTCTAGTTTCTCCTTTGGAGGGGAAAGAAGCTTCCAGTAGAACCTAGAAAAAAGTCTAGACATAAAGGGAATATAGTTGATCTCTGAGCATTTAACTAGTGAAATCAACACAACGCCATGAGGATGAAAGTTTTCTAAGCCATGTAAATTACTATCCAAACAAATCTCTTTAAAGAAACAAAATATCAGCAGAAGGAACTAACCAGTTTAGAAATCCAGGTTTGTAGTACCTACTCTATTCTAACTTTGCTTTAATTTTTTGTTTACCAAAGATTCCTCTTAATACTATTTTGACTTTTATGTGCCTAGATATAATGAAATTGTGTGTGTGTGTTTGGAAAGGGTTTGGAGGAATCCCTAGCCATGGGCATTTTCACTCCAAGACCAAGACGAATGAATAGATCCTAAGCTGTTATATATTCAATAAGAAAATAACCACTTTGTCACATGACCTATTGCTGAAAGCACTCTTTTCATCTCAGCACTGATGTAAATAATCTTCCAACTTTGAATATTCTTTGGCTTTTATTCTAAATGCTTGCAGCTATCTCACTATATATGTTTGCTTTTCTCTTCGAGCATGAAAATCAGGACCTTAATAGCTGCAGAAATGATACTCATTTCACCTTTCTGGAATCCAATACACAGGCTTGATTTTTACAGTTTGACTCAGATTCAGCTATTAACCATTTCTTCAAGTGTGAACAATATGACCCAGCTCTCAAATGAGAGATTTAGGTGACTGCATTAAATGTAACAAGTTGCCACTTCATAAAACAATTTTACCTTGACAACATTATGCAAGCAAAGGTTACAAGAGAATCATGAAGATGATCAGATTCAGCTTTTGCCTGCAGCTTTCACCATATAAAATGTCTTGCATCAAAGGTTATAAAGTGATTGCTTGTCTACCTCCAGAACCCCATTCTTCACTGTCTCTGGAAGCTCTTTATCCCAGTGAGTATAAGTCTTCAGAATGAACTTCTCATTCTTTCTTCAATGTGGTGTTTATTACAGTTTCAACTACTCTCAGATGCCCTACTCCTTTAAATAAATTAAGTGTGTTTGTTTTGGTCTTAAAAAATAATACTCTGAAATGAATATAATATTCCAATGACATTCTGATTTTTAGCACAGAGTATGCTGGTTTCTATCTTCTATTCTGAAATCTTGTAACAGTATTTGTTATTTTGAAGGTTTAGTGAGGGAATGAGCATCTTACTGTTGACAGACAGGGATTTTCTATGTTTTATCTTACTTTTTGTAAGATAAAATGTTTCTATGTTTTATCTTATCTATCTTACTTTTCTAATGCTTTATTATCTCACTTGAAATAGTGGCATCATGTCCCACTCATTCTATATCCATTCACCAATGATTTTCAATGAGAAGTCTTGTCTTTTTTCATTAACTATAAAATCATAGTTGTGTGTTACATTAAAATTTCAGGGTACCTTTCTGAAAAGCACCCATATTGTCTCTTTATTAATTAACTTGCTGCTATGATCTCAAGAAGCTGTGAGTAATCTCAATTGAGGGGTGATCTTGGATATTTAGAAGTGTGTGTATGTGTGTGTGTGTGTGTGTGTGTGTGTGAGAGAGAGAGAGAGAGAGAGAGAGAGACAGACTGACAGAGAAAGAGATGGGGATGGAAGTGTGAAAGTGGGGCTCTGAAACAGAATCCTGCAATTCCTTAGAAACAACTTAGTGACTAAAGTCTATTCCTAGCTCTGCTTACAGATGTAGATGCTCTGGGGAGCTCTGACACTGTAGAAACTGTACAATGTTGTTGTCATCTGACTGAAATCCCCATTCTTGCTACAGGAAAATTTAGACTTCTTTAGAGGGGTCTGCATGTTTGGCGGGGGGTGGGGGGGTGTTATGTGGCATCTTAAGATAATTATGGATCATTATGGCTGCATAAATAATCATAGTAAACATTTTCCTGGATTATGGTCTTTTGAATCACCTATTGTTTCATGGTGCCCACAAGCTGACTGATAAAGATGGGTTTAAACAAGATGAAGAAAGGCCATATTTCCAAGTCATTAAGAATGTATGTTACCGGAAAGTGTGGGGTTCCTCAATTCTTGTCTTCTTAGAGCAAATAATTTAGCCAAGAGACCAATTAGTAAATCGAGCAAAAACTTTATTAAGGAAATAAAAATAGATTTCAAGAGAGGAGTGGGATGACCCTGCTGGGAGCAGTCACAAGAGTTCTGCACTGTGTTTTTTGTTACGTTGGACTGTTTCTTTAAGGTCTCACTTTTGTCTCACGTCTCCGCTGTTGTCCCCACCTAGTTCCCACCTAGGTTTGTGAAGCAGGAAGAGGAGGGGGAGGAGGAATTGGAGAAGAGGAAAAAGAGGAGGTGGAGGAGGAGAAGGAGGAGGAGGAGGGAGGGGGAAGAAGAAAAGAGAGAAAGGTATAAAACAGAATTTCTTAGAAAAGAACATTGTCAGCAATGACCCTGGTGTTTGTAATATGCTCTATATGTTTCAGGAACAGTAAAGAGGTCAGAGAGGTCCAGTGCACTGAGGATTATAGGAGAAAGATGAGAACAACAAAATAGACAGGACCCAGTCACATGGACTTTGTATTTTACAGTATAGAAATTAGATTTTAATCTACAAATGATGACAAGCCTCCAGAAAGTTTGGAGGAGAGGTACTCTAATATATAAATTTTAAAAGAATAATTCTGAATGATTTATGTACAATAGACTGAGAGGGCATATAAGAAAATATGTCACTTTGTTCTCACATTTTCAAGGTTTACAAGATACACAAAATTTCAGTATGCATTGTTTGAAAATGTGTCTTCCTCTGGAATCATGTAAATTCTGCTATTCTCAGTCCATTTTACAATGGGCATCCAATTTGAGTAGTCACTATTCACTGTGATAGTAGAAGTAATTAAGAAAACATAGGTTAGTCAGGCTTGTACAAACTTGAACAGTTTAATTGCTGCCATGATTATTGTTTCACTATGGAACGAACTTATAAATATATTTTGCATAGTTTCTGCTATGAACTAAATTGCCTCCTTCAGATTTATATGTTGAAACTCTAACTCTCAATGTCATAATATTTGGAGATAGGGCCTTTGGGTGACAATTAGGTTTGGATGAGGTCATAAAATGGGACCATAATCCCAGACGGGTGGTGCCCTTACTTAAAGAGGAAGAGATACCAGTATGTGCCAGATTGCAAGGGAGAATGGATTTATTAAGTTACATGGATGAAATTCATTAAGTAATATGGAGCCATTGAAGTTTATCGGTTAATGCCTTAATATTTGGCATAAACTTATATATGTTTTCCTACAAATATTCTATTTAAAATACTTTATTTTTATATTTAATTAAATATTATTTTATTTTTAAAAACTTGAAGACCATATCAATTTCTAGGAAATCAATATAGTCTATTTCATAAATAGGCTACAAAACTGTGAGCTAAAAGTACATAGAGAGTGACAGAACACAGCAAAGTTTTAGAGGGCATATATATCCTGTGCCATGAACAAAATGAACAGTAATGATGCGTAAGAGGATTTTTGTCTGTTTTAACTCAATGCAGAAAAATGATCATATTACCGACATAAAAGACAGAAATAGATTTTGATTAAAACACTATCATTATTCATGAGAACCCAAGTTTGAAGGCCTATGTTAATACAAGGATAACTAAACAGAAATTATTTTAGATTCTAAGTCTTGCTTTGAAATAACCCACAGAATAATTAATTTTTCTCTACCTTTTCAATATAATATTATCAAAATTTTAGTCTGATCTCTATTCACTCAGTAACTATGTGGCTCCTAGTATGTCTAGTCAATATGGTAGGAATTTGATTGATGACGTCAACATTCCTTATAAAAATGGGAAAAACTAAAAACAAAAATATAATTGACTCTCAAAGTGTATGTAAAATTACCTGTTCTGAAAAATTTGTCAACAAAAGTTTCTGTTCTTTCATTTAACTGAAAGACCAAAATGATAGCATTGCCTTAAGCAAGGCAGGCTTGACATGGACAGATACATTTGGAGAGCGTCTGTGCAGAACAAAACTACTTCTGTGGAGCACAAGGTTCCAGGCTGATTTTGAGCTTGCAGGCAGGGAATGTCATAAGTAGTGACAGATACTTCAGATCATGAATATGGCATCAAGCAATAAAGTTCTCATGTGCCTTTTAGTAGAATGGACACTTTGGCCCTACATTGCCCCTTTTTGTTTTATCTGATCTGTGAAGTAATATTGGTGAATACCGTTACTACTGAAATAGAAGGTTGAAACCAAAATCAGAGATAACATGTTGTTCAGAATGAGATAATGGCATGAAGATGATATTAACACTGCTTTCAAGAAGTCAGTGTAGGTTTGAACATATGGTAACAGTTGGATAATGAATGAGATAATGAATGAAACATGACAAAATTGGAGAGCGATAGACTAATTGTGGCTACATATGGGGCTAAAGCAAAAAGATGTAAACAAAGTGAAAGCAAATGAATACCAAAAGTTTGGATGAGTTGGGAGAGGGTATTTCTTGTAGCCAGTCCTTTTATATACTGACCTTTTTTTTGTATATCCATGTTCCATTTTCAAAAACCCACCACAGTCTATCCAGAAATAAATGTTATCTGAGCCCAGCATCTAAACTTTTATCAAGATCTTAGAATAATACATTATATTAAAATTCATAAATTATATCCTTCTGCTATTAATTCTTTTGCATTTAATTGACAGATGTAACAATGAAAATTTGAATACCAAGTTCTGAAAAAAATCCAAATAATTAAATACACATCACATTTTGTTTATTCATGTCTTTTCTATTGACAACAATGTAATGCCTTAATATTTGGTATAAATATAGATATTTTCCTACAAATATTTTAAGTAATTTATTATATTTAATTAAATATTATTTTATTAAAAAACATGAAGATCATATCACTTTCTAGGAAACCAACATAGCTTGTTTCATAAAGTACTACAAAACTTAATGGAAGTGCATTTTCTGTGCTTCGGGCCACCGCCGAAAAGCTCTATTAATATGGCAAGCTATGTGACTATAAAACCTTTTTTCAAGACAGGGTCTCAAAGATATTCAAAGCCATATTTAGAATATGATTCATTAGACAAAAGGCCTTCTAAGAAGGTTAAAGTTGTACTTACACCTAATCAAGAAACGTCCAATATTTGCAAACTTTGATTTCAGAATTGCTATGGATCAGTAACTCGATGCTTCCAATTTTCTCCCATTTTTAAATGATAATGTACATAGTGATTATTTTATGCATGTCCTACCATTGTACGTTATTTGTATTAGAAAAGATTACTCTTGTTAGTTTCACAGGTGAGAGGACTTGTACTCTTGCAGTCATACTTAACGAGCTATCCCTAGGGAGCATCATCTATATATTAAGTCTCACTCAATAACAAGTTTCTGGGCCATGGAAGGGAGTGAGTTTAAGTTGCATGTGGTAGGAACATGAATCATTGTGAACCAGAGAGCAGTCTGTAGAACACAGATACCAGGATAGTCCCAAATGATCCCTGCTTGCCTCTGGTATTCAAATCCTTGTGCAGTCTTCCCCCACACTGTTACTAAAGTTGTTCCTGTGTAACTAGTAACATATGGCAGAAGTGATGGTCTATCACTTCTGATTTTGGTAGGTTATAAAAGATATTATGGCTTGTCTCTTGATTTCTTTTGCTCTCTCTCTCTGTCTGAAAAAAGGAAGCTACTATTTGGAAAAGCCCTATAAAGATGCCCACATGAAAGATTGCTGAAGCATACAGTCAATAGCCAATAAGGAACTAAGGCCTGCCAAGAATCACACGCATGAGCTTAGAATAACATTCTCCAGCCCAGGCAAAGCCTTATGATGATTTAAGCTTTACTCTACAAACTGACCGTAATCATGTCAAAGATTCGGAGTCAAAACTGCCCAAGAGAGCATCTGCTGGGTTCTGGAAACTGTGTTAGACAATAACTGTTGTTTTAAAGTGTTAATCTTTAGAGTAATTTGTTATGTAGCATTTGAAAATGAATGCCTATATCTAAAATTAAAATTTACCTTCTTATGGAAGATGACATGACTCTTCCATTGCAATTATAATATTGCAGTATGATAATTTAGTTATCGATCACTATAATGTGAGGGCAACTATGTTTCCTCTAAGTCAGTTTCTCCAGGGGCCATCCTAGTATCACACCTATCACATAACAAATACTAAATATCTACAGAAAGGAGGAAGGGATATAAGGAATAAAGTAATTTTTTTCTCTAACATTTTTGTCAAATTTGCAGACACAAACTAGACTAAAAAAAAACACTAATTAAGATTCCACCATTCCAAATAAAAGAATTTATTTTTTTCTGTGTCCCATATCTTTGAGAAAAGCAAAAATAATGAGGTCATGAATAAGTAGTTAAGTAGGTCTGTGTTTAAAAATTAAAGGCCAGATTGCCTACATAGTTGTGTGTTAGGTAAAGAAAATAGTGTTCTCTAGCTCAAATTGCCACCTCTTTTTTTTTAAAAAATAGTGTCTTTATTAAAGTATTGTGAAAGAGAAAGTATTTTCCACTGTAATTACTAAACATTTTCACTGGACATAAAGTGGTCTTTACCTCTAGTGTGATTTTTTTTCCTATTTGAAAAATAATCAAAAAGACATCGTCCGAGAAATAAATGGTGGTGGGTAGTTGAATAAATAACACTCCCAACATGTAGAACAATTATATATTCTCCAACAAAATTGAAGCTGAGATAGATACAAACACCAAAGGAGCAGACTTAACAGGCAAAATAGAAATGCTCTAATATACTTCTTGACAGAGGAGTTCAGCTTTGCAAACTGGCAATCCCGTCAATCCTCTTTTCAATTAAAAGTATGCAGGGAGGGAACAACACACACCCACTGGGACCTGTGGACTGTGGGGAGAGAGAGCATCAGGACAAATAGCTAATGAATGCAGGGCTTAAAACCCAGATGACATGTTGATAGGTGCAGCAAGCCACCATCGCACACATACACCTATTTAAGAAACCTGCACGTTCTGCACATGTATCCCAGAACTTAAAGTAAAATAATTTTTTTTTAAAACTCTGCCCACTTTTTTCCTGAACCTAGGAGGAAGCCCTCAGGCAATTGTGAGGGAAGAATTATAGGGCTTAATATTATCAGTTAATCAGGTAACCTTGATATGGTCTCAGTAATACAGGATGTCCCAGTCAAACCAGATCATTGATATTCTTCGAACAAGTTCCATGCTTTCCCACTTCTTTGTATTATTCCTTCTACTTGGAATAGTTTCCCTTGCCTATAACTCACACATTTCTGACTTCTAAATATTGTTCATTTTTCAGTCTTTAAAGGTCACTTTTCACATGAAGAATTATCTAGTAATTATAGAACTGTGTGCTTTTAAATCTCTTGGAAGACACTGGCAGCACAACTTACAAGGATTTTAAGTATTTATTGTGTTTATACATCTATACAAATCACAGAACAGGATATCATGACCAAACACCTCTAAAAAGGAGCTAAAACTAAACACAGTGTTTGAGGCAAGAGAAGGGAACTAAATGCTAAGCAAGTGCACTTGTACTTCATTCATTAAATCTTAGAAATCCTCTAACATTTTTAAAGCTTGGGATAAATCAACATGATTATGTAATTAGTATTAAGAGTTGAAATATTGCTTTACTTTGTACCAAAATATTAGCAAAATTTTTATAAGAATTAGTAAAAAATAGTCACACACATGATTTAATGAGATAGAATCTACGTTATTACAACTTCAGAAGAGACATCTAAAATTACTACTAAATCCAATAACAATGAAACTGGAAAAAAATGGAAACTGCTCATTCATGCTCAAAATATATTTAAATATATGTAAATATATGATAACCCATTGAAAGGATTTTAAAAACTTTGCAAACAACAGAAATTCCTTTAGCAGCAATGTAATTTAACACAGCAAAAAATTACCAAAATAACTATTGTTATTATTGTTAAAAACTCCAAATCACATGGAAAAACAACCTTTAAAGAATAGCTGTTGTCATTAACTTCGGGAATGTTAGAATCTCTAAGGCAAACTGCAAACCGGAAAAACAAAGAATCAAGGTTCTGTGCCACATGAGTGAAATAGTTTATGTCCGATTTTGTAAAATGAATTTAGTGCTTATTTGTATTAGTTAATGTGCCAGGCACTTATGGTACAAAGATAAACATGATATGAGCTTTATCTTAGAGGGTACGATAGTTGAGAGAAGGTGATAACAACACAGGAATAAACATTTCCCTAATGTAATAGACGTATAATCAGATGGGCATGTGTGTAGGGCTTCAGAACTCCCTTTAACTAGGATTCTAAGAGTAAAGTATCCACAAATTTCAGATAGAGGAGAAGTGGGAGCATGTAAAGTATTATAACTTGTATAATTAATAGGCATTCAAGGCTGAGGGAACAACATGAAAAAACAGAAATGTTACATGGTAGTATGAGGCACCATAATCAGTTTGGTATTATTATAGCATCACCTAAAGGTAGAACCAAATCTATAAATTGTGAGACACAGTACAAAATGAAAGTGTTCAAGTGTTCAAAAATGCTTAAGAATTTCAACATGGTTTCTGAACATTTAAGTAAGCGCTGGGCCCTCTGAGCATCAGGGTCTTAGTTCACATGCCAAACGGCCCATATATCATATTGTGTTTAAAAGTTGAGCTCAAGAGTGAAGCCAACTGGGATTCACATCCCAGCTCTGCTCTTTATATTGTAAATTTAAAAACATAGCAGTGCTGTCTACAAAGTGGCAGTGGGAAGCCCCACATTTAATTCCTGTTATATAAGAAGCCCGAAAGAATCAAATCCTGCAGATCCTTGAAGTATCCCTGCAGAGAGGCTTAAAGTGAAGCTATATCCTAAGAGGGGAGAGTCAGGACTTAGTTGCAGACAAAGGAACAAAGAAGGGTTCATCACACAAAAGAACCAGAAGGTACAGTCAAAAGATCTGGGAGGAATATCATCTAAGAAAATATAAGGAAGACAGAGAGAAAGAGAGAGAATATATATGAAGAAAGAAGTGTGCAATAGATCAATGGAAATTAGTAGTAACATCAACTTCTGGAATATGGTTCTCTACTTTTACATTTACTTTGAGTTGATGTCTATTTGAAACATTCTGTAAGGATCATTTTACATTTCTATATTTGCTGTTTTACTTCAAGTTTAAGTTCTGGGACAAACTCAAAATCAGTCTTATATAAGATTATCTAATTTATTAAATTAAATTTACATAACATGGCTGATTTGCTACCATAATTAAACCCAATTACTAAGAATATAATTAAAATTTAATAAGCATAGTGATTTATAAAAATAATACCACAAATAAAAGCAAAAACTATTTTCTGTAAATTAATCTATTTCCTAATCAGAAAGAACACCAACAGAAACAAATCAACTAAATTTTGTCCTTTTGGTTATTTAATGTAGACATACAGCTTTTCCTTTTAAAACATTACATCGCCCTTTGAATCCATACATAGAGACAAAGGAGGAGAGAAAAAGAAATGAAGTGTTTAAGTGGAGGAAGAGAATGAGTAAACATGATATATGATGGGAAAACATCATTTTAAAGTACAGATACAGTAAGAACTGATCAGTGTGTGCTGATCATTCTCTCTTATAACAAATTTGGTTGTAATAGTAAAGCAAAATATCATTACTCTCTATCATCTTTGAAAGCATGCTAAATTTTTCTTTACTTTTATTTTGTGTCTGCTAATGAAATAGATAGGATGTTTTTTTTTTTTTTTTTGACAGAGTCTTGCTCTGTGGCCCAGACTAGAGTGCAATGGTGTGATCTCTGCTCTTTGCAACCTCCTCCTCCTGAGGTCAAGCGATTCTCCTGCCTCAGCCTCCTGAGTAGCTGGGATTACAGGTGTGCACCATCACATCCGGCTATTTTTTGTATTTTTAGTAGAGATAGGGTTTCACCATGTTGGTCAGGCTGCTTTCAAACTCCTGACCTTAGGTGATCCACCCGCCTCAGCATCCCAAAGTGCTGGGATTACACGCGTGAGTCACCGCGCCCAGCTGGAGGATTTCTTTTAAAGCCCACCGACCAAGGGTAACCAGAAATATGTCCGTAAGTGCAAAAGGAAGCGGGGAAGGAAGCGGGAGAGGAATGGAGGGGGGACAGAGAGGGAGAGAGAGAGAGAGAGAGAGAGAGAGCGGGAGAGAGCGAGAGAATTAGTTTGCTGCAGCAAGGGAGAACAACATATTTTAGAGCAACTGTCTGTATTCCAGTAGAAGAAGCTGGGCTCTAATGGTGTAAATTTAGTCTTAGTAATTCTTAAGAAAGTGGAAACCAGCTCTGAACTGAACACTGTGAAGAAGCAGGAGCAGTTTAGTCATTGTTACTCAGGAGAAGGAATAATGACATGCTGGGAATATCCTTGGTGAAGAAAACGGTCACTTAGAAGAAGGATGTATTTGTTGTTTTGGCTGTATCCTCTTAGAGACATGGTTTTCTTATGGCCCTGGCCCTGTCCAAAAATAACCCCCCGAAAAAAGGAAAAAACAAAACAAAACATTTTTTTCTTCTTCTTTTTTTTTTTTTTTTGAGACAGAGTCTCGCTCTGTCGCCCAGGCTGGAGTGCAGTGGCCGGATCTCAGCTCACTGCAAGCTCCTGCCTCAGCCTCCCGAGTAGCTGGGACTATAGGCGCCTGCCACCTGGTCCCGCTAGTTTTTTGTATTTTTTAGTAGAGATGGGGTTTCCCCGTGTTAGCCAGGATGGTCTCGATCTCCTGACCTTGTGATCCGTCCGTCTCGGCCTCCCAAAGTAAAACATTTCTTTTGTTTATATCCTATTAGAAATGTCATAGTCTGACAGTCTGACAACCCGAAGAGCTGATTTTCACTTAATTGTATCATCAGATAAAAAAAAAAAAATTGAGGCACAAAAAGAATACAGAATTTAAAGTAGTCATTTAAATATTCACTTAATTCATTATAAGTTTATTTACTACTGGAATCTGGTTTCTTGATTCTCAAGAAAGTAATATAATACTAACATGCAACTAATACTAACATGAAAATAATTATAAACATTTTGTTGGTTTTTTGTGTTGGTTTACTTTCTGATTAGTACACAGATTAATTTACAGGAAGTAGCCTTTGATTGTATTTGTGGGAGAATTTTTGTAAATCACCATTCTTATTAAATTTTGATTAAGTATATTCTTAGTAATTGAGTTTGTATATATGAAGCAAAGCAAGTTTGTTCTGCAGCAAAAGCACCGATTTTCAGTTTTTCCCTTCTTAAAGATACCTACAGAAATTATTTTATTAAGTAATTAACCAAGCATAAGCGATCTCTTCTGCTCCATTGCATAGCAAAGCTGCTCAGCTAAGTGTTTCAGCCTCTGGCCTCCTACATTAACACAGTTCAGGGAAATGGCCCGAGGTGTAAATAGAAGCCCCAGCTCATTGGAAGGGTGCTCAACCTGAAACTCAAAGGATTTCTTGGTAGTGTACTTATTTCTCATTGTTAACAAAGAAGATTCTTCTCATTTGTAAAGTCATTTGTAAAGGCAGAGAAAATCGTATATTCACACAAATCCTCAGCCTGAAATGAGGGTCAGAATGGTACTTTAACCACAGTCACTCATTGCAATTTAGAGATGAGGTATCACCTTACATGAATTTGCAGGATATAGAAGGTTAAATAAACTCTGTTTGGGAACTTTTTTTTTTTTTTTTAACTAAAGTAAATCACTCCGTTCCTCATTGGGGTCCTATATGCCTGATTTGCCCATCTTTGCTACCCAGGAGGCAACCAGTTTTCCTCTGGGATTTTTTTTGTTTTGTTTTGTTTTGTGTTTTTTGTTTGTTTGTTTTGTTTTGTTCTGTTTTTGCACATTAATCCACAGTGCCTTTATGCAAATACAAGAAAATGTGACTATATATTCTTATTTGCTCCCCACACAAGCTACTATATGATATATAATCTTCTGAGCCCTCCCTTTTTAATTTAACTTTATTTTATTTTTAATTTTTTTGTTTGTTTGTTTCAATAGGTTTCTGAAGAACAGGTGGTGTTTGGTTATGTGAATAAATTCTTTAGTGTTGATTATGAGATTTTGGTGTGCCCATCACCCAAGCAGTATACACTGTGTCCAATATATAGTCTTTTATCCCTCACCACTCCCACCCTTTCCCCTGAGTCCCCAAAGTCTATTGTATTATTCTATGCCTTTGTGTCCTCATAACTTAACTCCCCTTTATGAGTGAGAAATATGATGTTTGGCTTTCCATTCCTGAGTTACTTCATTTCCATCCAGATTGCTGTGGATGCCATTACTTTGTTCCTTTTTTATGGCTGAGTAGTATTCCGTGGTATGTAAATGCACCACATTTTCTTTATCCATTTATTGATTGATGGGAATTTGGGCTGGTTCCATATTTTTGCAGTTGCAAATTATGCCTCTATAAACATGAATGTGCAAGTATATTTTTGTATAATGATTCTTCTTCTTTGGCTAGATACCCAATAGAGGGATTGCTGGATCAAAAGGTAGGTCTACTTTTGGTTCTTTAAGGAATCTCCACATTCTTTTCCACAGTGGTGGTACTTACTAGTTTACATTCCCACTAGCAGTGTAAAAGTGTTTCCTTTTCACCACATCTATGAAACATCTATTATTTGTTTTATTTTTGATTATGCACATTCTTCCAGGAGTCAGGTGGTATCACATTGTGGTTTTGGTTACTTTTTTTCTGATAATTAGTGATGTTGAGCATTTTTTATATGTTTGTTGGCCAATTGTGTATCTTAAAAATTGTCTATTCCTGTCCTTATCCCACTTTTTGATGGGACTGTTTTATTCTTGGCTGATTTGAGTTCCTTGTAGACTCTGGATATTAGTCCTTTATTGGATGTTTAGATTGCAAAGATTTTCTCCCACTCTATGGGTTGTCTTTTTACTCTGCTGACTGTTTCTTTTGCGGCACAGAGGCATTTTAGTTTAATTAGGTCCCATATATTTAACTTTGTTTTTGTTGCATTTGCTTTTGGATTCTTGATCATGAAGTCTTGCCTAAGCCAGTCTCTAGAAGGGTTTTTCTGATGCTATCTTCTAAAACTTTTATGGTTTCAGGCCTTAGATTTAAGTCCGTGATCTTTGTTGAGTTGATTTTTCTATGAGGTGAGAGATGAGGATTCAGTGTCGTATTTCTACATGTGATTTGCCAATTATTCCAGCACCATTTGTTGAATAGAGTGTCCTTTCCCCACTTTATGTTTTTGTTTGCTTTATTAAATATCAGTTTGCTGTAAGTATTAACCTCTATTTCTGGGTTATTTAATCTGCTCTATTAGTCTATGTGCATATTTTTATACCAGTACCATGCTGTTTCGGTGACTATGGACTTACAGTATCGCTTGAAGTCGGGTAAGGTAATGCTTCCAGATTTGTTCTTTTTTCTTAGTCTTACTTTGGCTATGCCGGATCTTTTTTGGTTTCATATGAATTTTAGGATTGTTTTTCTAGTTCTGTGAAGAATATAGGTGGTATTTTGATGCAAATTGTGTTGAATTTTAGCTCACTGTTGGAATATGGTCATTTACGCTATTTTCATTCTACCCATCCATGAGCATGGATGTGTTTCCATTTGTTTTTGTCATCTGTGATTGTTTCATAGTTTTCCTTGTAGAGGTCTTTCACCTCCTTGGTTAGGTATATTCCTAAGTATTTTATTGTTGTTTTGCAGCTGTTATAAAAGGGGTAGATTTCTTAATTTGATTCTCAGCTTGGTCACTGCTGATGTATAGCAGAACTATTGATTTGTGTACATTAACTTTGTATCCTGAAACTTTGCTGAATTTACTTGCCAGTTCTAGGAGCTTTTTGGATGAATCTTTAGGGTTTTCTAGATATATGATCATATCTTCAGCAAACAGTGACAATTTGACTTCTTTATTTAGATACTCTTTATTTCTTTCTCTTGTCTAATTGCTCTGACTAGGTCTTTCAATACTATGTCGAATTGAAGTAGTGAAAGTGGGCATTCTTGTCTTATTCTAGTTCTCAGGCGGAATGCTTTCAACATTTCCCCATTCACTACAATGTTGGCTGTGGGTTTGTCATAGTTGGCTTTTATTACATTAAAGTATGTCCCTTCTATGCCAATTTTGCTGAGGGTTTTCTTCATAAAAGGATGCTGAACTTTGTCAAATGCCTTTTCTTCTGTCTAATGACATGATCATGTAATTTTTACTTTAAATTCTGTTTATGTGGTATGTCACATTTATTGACTTGCATATGTTAAACCATACCTGCATCCCTGTTATGAAACCCACTTGATCATGGTGGATTATCTTCTTGATGTGCTGTTAAATTCGGGTAGATAATATTTTGCTCAGGAGTTTTGCATCTATGTTCATCAGTGATATTGGTTTGTAGTTTTCTTTTTGGGTTATGTCCTTTCCTGGTTTTGGTATTAGGGTGATACTGGCTTCATAGAATGATTTAGGGAGGGTTACCTCTTTTCTATCTTGTGCAATAGTGTCAATAGGATTGGTACCAATTCTTCTTTGAATGTCTAATAAAATTCAGCTGTGAATCCATCTGGTCCTGGAATTTTTTTTTTTGTTGGCAATGTTTTTATTGCCATTTCACTCTTGCTGGTTATAATTAGTCTGGTCAGAGTTTCTATTTCCTTCTGATTTAATCTAGGAGGGTTGTATATTTCCAGTAATTTATCCATCTCTTCTAGGTTTTCTAGTTTATGC
>NW_012114755.1:7220667-7225457 GCF_000951035.1 Colobus angolensis palliatus
AGTAGCTGGGACTACAGGCGCCCGCCACCATGCCCGGCTAATGTTTTATGGTATTTTTAGTAGAGAGGGGGTTTCACCCTGTTAGCCAGGATGGTCTCGATCTCCTAACCTCATGATCCACCCACCTCAGACTCCCAAAGTGCTGGGATTACAGGCGTGAGCCACTGCATCCAGCCCCATTTCATTTCTAATTGAGCTTATTTTGATCTTCTCACTTCTTTTCTTGGTTAATCTTACTAATAGTCTATCAATTTTATGTATCTTTTTAAAGAACCAGCTTTTTGTTTCACATATCTTTTGTGTTGTTTTTTGTTTGTTTCAATTTCATCTAGTTCTGCTCTGATCTTGGTTATTTCATTTCTTCTGCTGGGTTTGGGTTTGGTTTGTTCTTGTTTCTCTAGTTCCTTGAGGTGTAAGCTTATATTGTCTATTTGTGATGTTTCAGATTTTTTGATGTAGGCATTTAGAACCACCTTTGCTGTATCTTAGAGGTTTTTATAGGTTATGTCACTATTATTGTTCAATTCAAAGAATTTTTTAATTTCATCTTGATTTCATTGTTGACTCGATCATTCAGGAGCAGGTTATTTAATTTTCATGTATTTGCATGATTTTAAGGATCCCTTTTGGAGTTGATTTCCAATTTTATTCTACTGTTGTCTGAGAGAGCACTTGACATAATTTTAATTTTCTTAAATTCAATGTAATGTTAAATAGTGTATAATCTCAAATCCTTCTTGATTCTGTTATATGATACATTAATTAGCACATAGTCTCAAACTTGTTTTGTGTACAAGTTTCATATCTTGCCCTAGTGCATTTATACGTTCTTAACCATGTTTACTTCTTGGTATGCTTATCTCATGTTGTTTCTTGATATTCACACTGTTTTCTAACTATAATATTTTTCACCATTTTTTTCTCAAGGATTGTTCAATTTTCTCAATCCTGTTGCCAGAGATAGTTGAAAACACTATCTTTAGTTTTTTATTACGTACAACAAGGAAAAAGTTGATTGTATAACAAAATATCAGTTCTACTGTGTTTCTTGGGTTCTTAATTTTCCAATCCTCTCTCCTAAATATCATAATGTGTTGAATATAGTCATTGTCAGTGTGAAAGTTAAAATATTAGCTACAATAATTATTAGTGCTAATGAACAGATATCTGGGTAATGGACTAAAATGGATTGTGGTTGTTTTGAAAGGTAGAAACTCTCACTAAATGTTCCTGGGAGCTTAACCTTTAGTATCAGGAACGTAAATAAATTTACCAACTACGGAGGTATTTTATAATGCCAAGTTAGTGCCAAAATGTCTTGCTTAATTTTCAAACCTCCTCCTTCACCTCCTTGCCCAAAAGCTTTTAGTTCATATGATCTCCCCTACTGAAATATCCACACCCCATTTTGACCACTTGAAGTCATTTTATCTATCCAAATTAAAAATAAATGTCAAGCCTTTCATGAAGCTTCCAAAAGTCTATGTGTAGTTGCTCGGTGTCAAATGTCATCTTTGAATGTTCCTCTGTGTTACCCTCTCTATGTGCAATCCATCAGCAAGTTCTATAGATTTTTTAAAAAAAAATTTCTTAATCTGTCTAAAATCTATACACCTTTTCATTTCCATTACCAGAAAGGTCCAAATTGTGATCATCTTTCTCTTCTTCTGCATTAATCGGATCCACTATTATCTGACACACACTCTTAGTTCACTTTCCACATAGCAACTTTCCAGACTTAAAAAAAAAAAAAAAGAAATTAAATTATATATTTCTCTTGTTTATTGTCCTTTCATTTTACACAGATTAGTATCTCAACTTAGAATAGCCACTACGGTCTTAGAAGAATAGCTCAGTATGCCATCTCTCAGTATGCCTTCATCTATATATTTCTTTCTATTGCTACAGTTAAACTATGCTCCAGTCTTTTTCTATTCTGAAATGAGAATGATTTTCTTCATAAGGATATTTGAACTTCTCTTTACCTAGAGTGCTCTTCCCCTAGGTGTGCACATCATTAAGTCTTTGCTTCAATTTGCCTCCAGAGAGGCCTTCTCTTACTACCCTTTTTAAAGCATGCTGCTCACTCTATGCTGTTTCTTATAGTCACTTTATTTCAGATCACTTTGTTCTATCATCTCTATGATTTGTCCTTACCTGAATTTTTTAAATAATATGTTTATGTACAACATTATGTAGCTCCATATGAGTATTTTGGTTTATTGCTGTATTTCTAAATTCTAAAAGAGTTTCCTAGAACATAAAATAAAACAGAAAAACTGTTTTTGAATACATAATTCCAAACCAGACATTATATTTTTTACTATGATTTCTTATAGTATTTTATTTTCTTCTAGGTTTTAGAGCAGATTGAATTGGCTTTAAATATAATATTTTGTATATAGAGTCAATCAGCTTAACCAAAATATAAGTATTTTGAGGACACATTGAATGTCTTCTAAATCTTTGTCTTCCCTGTGGAAAACAGAAGGTGGAGTGAAATGAAAAGCATTAATTAAAACTTAACATAGGTTCACACTGTGCCCTCAATAATTAATAATTGTAGTCTGAAAACTTTTTACTGAAATTAAATTTGTGCATTTGTAAAATAGCTTTAATAATAGCCCTTAGAATTGTTAAAATTAAATTACTACTATATGAAGTATCTGAGAAATTGACATCCAAATTTTATATACATATATTTATATATATCATTAATTCATTTTTATAATGTCTAATATATTTTCTAGGACATAGACATAAAAAAATTACTTATCAATAATAAGAAAAAAATTTTTGAACATCTATCATGTCCTAGGAATTATACTAGGTATTTCTGTTGAATTATCTTCCATTTTCCTAATAGCTCTGAAATATAAATATTATCCTCATTTTATAAATAAATTGAAAATGTAAAATATTAAACAATTTCCCCAAATGACTTAGCTCTCATAAAGAAGATCAAATATTTGAACACACATTTATTTTGTCTTTGAACTAGGGAATTCCTTCATTCATTTATCTAGAATTGTGAGCAAATTTTTAGATTGGGATCAGTATTAAGAAACATAAAATACAAATTCTAAAGAAAAAAGTTAAAAATTTTTAATCCTTTAAAGTAGAATTTTTTAAACATTTTTTAAAGTCAAAAAATTTTAATCATTAAAATTTTAATTAGAATTATCTTTCTTATGTGTCTTTAGGTTAGGTATACATAGAATTGGCATAGTATATTAAATATAGATTTAAAATTGTAGCTTGAACAGATTTATTTATCGTGGGTTATGCTATTTTTGTTACATAAACATTTTAATTACCAATTATAGAAAATAATGGTAAAGTTAATTCACCAGTTTTCAGCATAACTCATCATTTCAAATAATGTTTGGAGATAACATAATATTACTGTATTAATTAAATAATGTCTTCCATACTTGTGTTCTTTAAATAAGAGGGATTTAAACCTTACATTAGTCCAAGCACGGTGGCTCACACCTGTAATCAGGATCCTCAGGTGGGAGGATTCTGAGGTCAGGAGTTCAAGACCAGCCTAATCAACACGGTGAAACCCTATCTCTACTAAAAATACAAAAATTAGCTGGGCGTGGTGGCACATGCCTGTAATCCCGGCTATTCAGGAGGTTGAGGCAGGAGAATCGATTGAACCTGGGAGGCAGAGGTTGCAATGAGCTGAGATCACGCCACTGCACTCCAGTCTGGGTGACAGAGTGAGACTCTGTCTCAAAACAAAACAAAACAAACAAAAAACAAACCCTTATATTATAGTAGAAGTTCTTAGAATAGGACAATTTCTCTTTTGGACAATTACTCTCATTGTGTAACTTTTAAGAAAAAGGAAAAAAATTGAATTTACTTCAAAATGAAATAGCTTTTAATATCTCAGTACTACAACTATGTAAATCTCAGTGTTTTTCTATGAAATGCCAATTAATCTCAGGGTGATGCCTTGGAATTGATGTATAATCTACCAAACTGATGCCCTGAGGGATGTACTATTTGCAAAATAAATTTCCACTTTGCTGCATTTTGATCCATTTGCTGGGCCATAAATGCAATGAGCACTATGTTCAGAGACTGATTTTGCTTATTTAGCAAGGATATTTCTCTTTTCAATCAATACCCTGTACTTTTCTGCTTATTGAGATGACCTCAGCAGCTGAGAACACTTGCATAATTCAGTGTATAACAAGATGGAAAAAGTCATAAATAATTACTGTGGACTCCTTTTGTGTGACTTTTCAGCAGCAAAATTTCTCTAGTTTTGACTTTCTGGATATTACTTGATTGTCAATACATTTCTTCAGAGAAAAACCTTTCCTTTTTATTTTTAAATAAGAAGTTTTGGTTAATCGAGTTTGCTGCAAAGGGAAAAAATGAGACAGAAAACTCTTGAGCTTGGCACTCATTCCACATTTAATCAGTGTTTAGAATATCTCTAAACTCACCAGCACTTCCTTTTGGTACCCTTTAAGCAGTGAAAGTCAATGGAATTTAAGTCAGGGGGCCATATATTCCATTTTCCAAACCAACTCATTTTTGATCATCAAAGAGGACACTACTAATATTACACTGGAATAGCAGGTGTAGTACAGGATTGTCCTCTGCAATCTGTGTTGTATGTCAATGTGAGCATCAGGAAAGGGCATGAAATATGTTATTAGACATCCCTCTAAATCCCACTTCTGCCCCCCTTATTGGCTGTGTGAATTTACATATACTACTTAGCCTCCTGAGACTCAGTTTCCTTATCTGAAAAATCAAAAAAATAT
>NW_012114755.1:7226712-7229958 GCF_000951035.1 Colobus angolensis palliatus
AGACTTGGGCATATGCACGGGTATCCTAGAATGACAGCGGTTGTAACACCGTCCTTTTTGCATCTTTCTCTCATCTCTTCGCTAAGATGTCTGCCTCTGTTAGCATAATAAGCAGCTGCTAGCCTCCACTCCTTGCCAACAGATTGTACTCAATTGTTTTGGCAGTGCCCTGGGGCGTATATAGTTCCACATTCTGATCCTATTAAATGTGGGACGCTTTGCAGGAATAATTTTTGAGATTGATCTGTTAAGTTCTATTTTATTTTTTACTTTTTGAATCTTTCTGTTCTTATAGTCTGTCTTTTTTTCCCTGGCAAAATATTTGCCGCTACTGTGGAGTTCAGGTCACAGAAAGCGGCTGTCTTTTCTCAGATTGACACTTTTACTTTACAAACTATGTTGTAGAGTTGGAATAGTAACCTCTGGTTTTCTTGGCTCTGGTTTTATTATGGTGTGGAACCTCCACCCCGTGAGTGAACTTGGACAAGAGCAATTGGGGCCCCAGTACTCAAAGTCTACTGGGGTGGAGCCTTCACCCTACCAGTTAGGACACGGTTGAGGAAAGAAGCCTCTCAGTTCTTACTCTTTCTTGCCTGGAATTTAATCACTCAAAGAAGAAGAAGGGAAGGATAAGTAATGATGGCAGTCTGTCCATCCTGAGAAAATGCTATAGCTATAAACCAGAAGCTGGGAGGAAAGGGAGTTCCATCTTTTCAGTGACTCTTGGCTAGAGCGGAACTTACATTACACTGAGCTTGGGAGGAGATGGGCATGTTGTTGCTCAAATCCCACAAACTCCATTCTTACCTAGATTTAATTTTTTTCTTGAATAAATATCTCTTTATTTGGTGTACATGCTTAGAACAATTTCCAAAGATATTAAATTTTTGTTGTGATTTTAATGTTTTATCAATTATGTTTGTTTTGCTGCAACACGTGTTGTTGGAGCTCCTCAAACTGCCATTCTGTACATAGGACCTCTATGAATGCATCTTACTCTTTGCTAGACATTCCTTTAACTTGTGAAGGTTTATAAGAATATAGGAATATAAGGTTTATAAGAATATAGGAATATAAGCTTTATAAGAATACACAAGCCTGCAGATATTCTGATTTAATTTACTGAATGGCATTAAAGGAAACTAAAATTAATGATCATGGCCACATTTAGTAATAGTACAATTTAGTATCCTGCTATGTAGAGGTAGTGGTAATCATTATATATATGTGTATATACATATATATACACACAAATATATATATACACACATATATATAATGATTACCACTACCTCTACATAACAGGATACTAAATTATACTATTAGTATTACTGTATGTATATCTATATTTGTCCCATAGATCCTGGAAACACAGAGCACTTCTTTTCCTTTCCCTTTTCAAAGTTAAATAGATACATGTGACCAGGTATTATAAAAGCTAAGAAGTAACATATCATTTTGGGGACTAAATGTGTAAGTGCTGGTGCTCAATTTCTATTCTCCTTTTTGTTTTTTTATTTTTTCTTGCTCTGGTAAATCTTGAAACCCCATCTTGAGGCTGAGGTGTTACAAGAACAGATCTAGACTGGAATTCTGAATCCCTGACAGAGGTCAGTGGCCATAAAGAGGTATCTGAGCCTATAAAAGAGAAATATAATTTCATTGTGTTAGCGTTCTTGTTTTTGTAGAAACGTTTAGTTTAACCTGACTGCGAAGATCATTATTATCAGTTCTTTTCAAAGTGATTCATAGGTTGAATGCTACTTGATAACAATGTCAACAATATTTTGGTAACACTTGAAAACTTGATGCTAACATTTACAGGCATAAGCAAAAGATGTGTTAAATAAGATGAAAAATGTGCTAATAACAATTGTTCTTGTGGAAATTGATTACATGAATTAGAGTTATCTTATCACACCCAGTTAAGTGAGAGTTCAAAGACCAGACTGAGGAAAAGAGAAGCATGTGGAACATAAACTTCTGCCTAGGGATTATCTGCCAGGCAGCTGCGAAAACGACCTGCTATAACCTTGAGACCAATTTTACCTAGTAGCTGCTGAAACAAAATGCCACAACTCTAAGACTAGTTTCACCTACTGTCACCACTCATCAATCAGAACTTGCCAGCTACCAAAAACCCGGCTAATACCAGTGACTTTTCTTGTATAACAATACGCAATATTTCTCTTTAAATGAAACCCTCAATCTCTTTGTTCTTCGGACATACCGAAGACCCCCCCACAAGCAATTCTATGCCTTGAATTGCTAATCTGTTTTCCAAAATAAAACTTTCACTTGAAGATTTGTCTTTATAATTTATTTGATTTTGACCATTCATTTGACTACATTAAGGTTAAGAACAATGTTCCTCAAAAGGAACCTTAAAGCAACTGTAAATCTAAGCTATAAACAGAAAGTAAATGTTTTCCAACATCTATGACTTACAAAGGATTCATATCACAATATAAGGTAAAACTCTGTGAGAAAAAGGCACAAAAGTAGATATAAAAATTAGCATTTCATAAAAAGAAAAATAAAAATTAGATACTCAACCTCACTAGAAATCCAGAAAATGCAAATTGACACCATAATGACATGCAGTTTTAAAATCATTCAATGGGATTAACTGAAGAATCTAAAAAAAATAAATGTTTGATAGGTTTTGTTTCAACTCAGTTTGTTGTACATTATTGCTGGTAGAAAAAAATTATCACTTACTTTGAAAAAACTCTGGCACTGTCTTTTAAAGTTGAACATGCATAAAATCCCATAATTATAAGAAATATGTATGTATATGTGTTCAATAATATTCACAACAGCTTAATAGCAAAACTGTGTAGGCAATAGAAGAAAATAATATATTATATTTACACAATAAAATATACAACATTACAAAAAATGAGCTAGTGTCATATGTAGCAACATGGATAAATCTTTAGAGGGTAATGTTGACTAAATAAATGAAAGAACCTTGAGATAGTATTTAATATGATTATCCTTTTAAGTTTAAAAGTGGCAAAATTAAACAACATATTGTCTTTATCTCTAATATTTGTAATGATGGATATCCCAATTACCCAAATTTAATCACTACACATTGTATTCTAAATATCACATGCACCCCATTAATATGTGCAACTAATTATGTATCTGTAAAAATTAAAATTTAAGGTTTTTTTAAAAACATGATTTTCCATTTTCAGTGGAAGTAAACATGCATGTCAGTGTTTTCTTATAACTCTG